>NC_062519.1:41348322-41378322 GCF_022655615.1 Tachysurus fulvidraco | reverse complement strand
CCAACAGGAAGTTTGGTTTGCGTGCCTCTGTACTGTAGTGTACAGTATAACAGCCTTCTTCGCTAAGACTTTTTTTATCCTTTCAGAACTCAAACTGTTTTTCACTCCTTTGTCCTTTTTTTCAATTCTTTCCATAAAATTGGGCGGGGAAGCAGTGTGTCGAGTCCACGTAATGTGACGTGTAAAGCCAAGCACGTGATTTTCGTACGTTAGTTAGAATGGAAGGAAAAGGACTCTAGAATTGTAGATTCTCTGTATACTTTCATATGTAACCTCTTTTTAAACGTGTATAGGAATTTTTTTGGATGGACGTATTTGCAGGTATCTAGTAGCACTAGCTTGCTTTGCTAATCTGAGAACGAAACCAGAACTAGATCTACGGTGACAAACAGCGACGTTCATAAGCACGGTTTGTGTTATTTACTTTTAGCGGTAGCTAGTTAGCTTTAGAAGCGTCAGACACCACAAGCGGCCTGTCGCCCGTTAGTGTCACTTGCTAACCCTCTTGGCCTTTTGAGGACCGGTTTTTGGATCCCTTTTTATCGGAGTGGCGACGCGGCGTCGTCTTCAGGTGACAGAATTAACCCTCTACACCGGTTCCTCTCTCTGTTTACATGCCACGGAGCGTGAGAGTGTTTGCTTTCTCAAGAGGATCCACTTGAGTGCCTGGTTCTTTAGCCTCCCGTTCCTATGGTTGCCTTAGGAACCCGTCCGGCATTCATGAGTCTGAATTAAGTCGTCTGGGACTGACAGAAAGAGCGGACGGGCTTCGTTTAAACGGTCGACAGGCTTTGACCGGGAGTCGAGTCGGGTCGGGCCATCTGTGACGGTGCGGGGCTGCTCGCTGTCAAGATTAGCGACCGATATAAAGCAGCCTCGTTTGGAGAGGTCGTTTCTCGGATCCTGGGCCAATTTTACGCTGCTCATTTTGGAAGGGAGGGAAAAAAGAGAGGAAGAAGCAGAACTCATTGTGTGGCATGGTACATTTAAGCCAGTGTGTCTTTAGTGTGTAGAGTTTCTCCTTTTGTAAGCTGTGAAAAGCGTCACTGAAAGCTGCCTTTGTTATTGTGGGAAATCAAAGCTGGCCCTGTCTCTCAGCAGGGTGTGTGTGTGTGTGTGTGTGTGTGTGTGTGTGTGTGTGTGGGGAAGGGGGTTTGGATAGAGGAAAGGCCTTGGGGTGTTAACCAGGGCCTCAGTGTACTTCGCATGCTGATGAACTTCAGCTTGTGGGTCTGCCCCCCTTAGGGAACGTCTAACACTCTTTCCAGATGTTCTAACACACACCTGAGACATCTCATACATGCTTCAAATGGCTTCATTAGTCCTTCATTATCTCATGAACTATGACAACCTTGAAGAGAAACGTGATCTCTCTCTCTTTCTGTTTCTCTCTCCCTCCCTCTGTCTCCCCCTGTCTCTCTCTCTGTCTCTCTCTCTTTCCCTACCTCTCTCTCTTTCTGTTTCTCTCTCTCTGTCTCTATCTCTTTCTGTCTCTCTCTCTCTCTCTCTCTCTCTCTCTCTCTTTCAGTTTCTCTCTCCCTCCCTCTGTCTCTCTCCCTGTCTCTCTCTCTGTCTCTCTTTCTTTCTCTCTCTCTGTCTCTCTCTCTTTCCCTACCTCTCTCTTTTTCCCTACCTCTCTCTCTTTCTGTCTCTCTTTCCCTACCTCTCTCTCTTTTTGTCTCTCTCTCTCTCCCTCTCTCTCTCTCTCTCTGTCTCTCTCTCTTTCTCTCTCTCTCCCTCCCTCTTTCTGTCCCCCCATCTCTCTCCCTCTCTCTTTCTCTTTCTCTTTCTCTTTCTCAACCTCCCTTATCTCTTTCTGTCCCCCCTTTCTTTCTTTCTTTCTTTCTTTCTTTCTTTCTTTCTTTCTTTCTTTCTTTCTTTCTTTCTTTCTTTCTTTCTTTCTTTCTTTCTTTCTCTGTTATTAATTTAATTCATTTTTCCTTTCTTTCCTTTATTTTTCCCAGTAAATGGATGACACATTTCCAGCATGTGGTTCTCGGAGTTTGGGTCATGTACGTGTCTGTTTTAGCCTCACATTCGTTTGGTTTAGTCATTAGGACTTACTCGTTATATCACTTGCGTGCTTTGTCTGTCGTCTTTTGTGTAGATTTCTTGTTGCGACCGGTACGGAAAGTACGGAAAGTAGCACGTCTAAAAGCGCACGTCTAGCGTCCTGCCGCTGCTGCTCCTCCCGCAGGGGTGCGGGAGATAAGCGAAAGACGAATATCAGGTGGTAACGCGATACCTCAGACCTCCGCTCTTCCCTCGCTCGGGGTACGAATAAAAATAGCAGCGCTTTGAAAATTCTGACACGGCCACGGAAACGAGCCGAGGAAGTTTTATGAGGCTGTAAGGGAGCGAAGCAGTGTGAAGTTTGTTAACTCGACATTTTGGACACTTTTTGCTAGGTCACAGCAGCAGATTTCTGCACACTTGTGGGAGATTTGAAGACGAATATCTTTCACCAGATGACCTAAATACACGGGAGCAATTATTGCTCACAAATTAATTCTATTTTCTGAAGCTGTCTTTGCTTCTATAAATCCCCAGATCATCGTCTCCGCTCATCCACAAACAAGCCCTCATCATCCAAGGCCATTTTTTTAACTGTCCATCAAACAAATGGGGCAAACAGGAAGGATTCGTGTATCATGTTGCCGTTTTTTATTGTCAATTTATTGACTATTCTTTTTCCTGTTAACCGTGATGACGTACTGCACGACTGTTACATCATCATCCAACTTTAAAACCGATCAAGGCTTAAAAATGAAGGTGTGAATTAACATTGACTTAAAAGTGTAATTTGAAATTGTTCACACACACAAAAAAAGATAGTTATACAAAAATAAGTCGTTTAGATTTACGGCATTAAGCAGACGCCCTTATCCAGAGTGACTGGTTAAGGGCCTTGCTCAGGGGCCCAGCAGTAGCAGCTTGGTGAACCTGGGGTTCGAACCCATGACCTTCCGTTCAGTAGCCCAACACCTTAAACACTGAGCTACCACATCCCCTAGATGAATGCTTCGTTGTTCAAAAGCAAAAGTACTTTATTGTAATGTTTGTGAATTTTAAAGGTACTTGATATAAAAGCAGTGTTTTCACTGCGAGATCGGTATCAGAACGAGCTCATTGGTCCACGGCTCTCTGCTGGCCAATCACTGACGAGGATTGTTTATGTTCTGCGCCGTCCGATCCGCCGTTTTTGTTTTTTTTATACTTGTTTGTTTTTTATTATAAAGATATTATTCATCTTCCACTCTTGAATAGCTCATTGTTGTTTTTGTCTGCGCTTGTGAAGGTATTAAATCCCCTTTAGTCACCGATCAGCCACCTCCGGCACTTTCACAAACCGGTTTCTAGTCTTTTAAAGTCAACAAGAGAAATAAAATGTGGGAAACTAAAAAAAAAAGAAAAAAAAAGATGTTTTTATTTATGAATTATGATAAAAATATATCACAGTCCCTACAGTGATATTTATCACTGTGTTATTTCAGTCTTATGTCAGTATATTGTTGTCAGTGTTCTCAGTGTTATCTCAGTCTTAAGTCAGTGTTATCTCAGTCTTACCTTAGTGTTATCTCAGTCTTATCTCAGGCTTATCTCAGTGTTATCTCAGTGTTATTTCAGTGTTATTTCAGTGTTATTTCAGTGTTATTTCAGTGTTATCTCAGTGTTATCTCAGTGTTATCTCAGTGTTATCTCAGTGTTATCTCAGTGTTATCTCAGTGTTATCTCAGTGTTATCTCAGTCTTATATCAGTGTTATCTCAGTCTTATGTCAGTCTTATCTTAGCATTATCTCAGTCTTATGTCAATGTTATCTTAGTGTTATCTCAGTCTTATGTCAGTGTTATCTTAGTGTTATCTCAGTCTTATGTCAGTGTTATCTTAGTGTTATCTCAGTCTTATGTCAGTGTTATCTTAGTGTTATCTCAGTCTTATGTCAGTGCTATCTTAGTGTTATCTCAGTCTTATCTCAGTGATATCTTAGTGTTATCTCAGTCTTATCTCAGTGTTATTTGTGTTATCTCAGTCTTATATCAGTGTTATCTCAGTCTTATCTCAGTGTTATTTGTGTTATCTCAGTGTTATATCAGTGTTATCTCAGTCTTATCTCAGTGTTATTTGTGTTATCTCAGTCTTATATCAGTGTTATCTCAGTCTTATGTCAGTGTTATCTTGGTGTTATCTCAGTCTTATGTCAGTGTTATCTCAGAATATTGTTGTCAGTATTGTCAGAATATTGTCAGTGTTATGCCAGTGTCATGCCAGTGTTATGCCAGTGTTATGCCAGTGTTTCACCCATACCTGCTTTCACATGCACTATTCACTACTTAAACAACAGTGGTGCTTGTGGAAGTTTTAAGATTTTTCTTGCCAACTCGACAGGCATGAGACTCGGTCAGTTACTTGGGAAACATGAGAGAGGCTATGAATGAATAAAATAAAGAATAAACGAATGAATTATATAATTGTTGTTGCTGTTTTTTAAGATGGCACGATTCAAAAACTTGCAAAAAGCCTGAAAACAAGAATTCTGTGGTTTTTAATAACGAAGATTGAAGTTCCGTAAGAAGGTCAAACAGCTGCATGGTATGAGCTCATGTGTGTAGGAGCTCGTTTACTGAGACTTCAGTGTGAACGTGTGAACGTGTGTTTCTCAGTAAAATCCCATAAATACGATGAGTAACAGGTCAACGTTATGTCCCATGTGTGAACTCTATATAAGGCTCATGACCAGAATGATGAAATGTGTTTGATTGCATCAGTCTGATCTGTGGTTATAACTCGAGTATCCGGGGATTTACAGAGTTTCTCCTGGTGACATTCGCTGATGTAAAAGATGACTTCAAACCTCTGTCACGCTCCGATGCGCCACACGGACGCAGGGCGCTTTTGTTTTGCGCTTTGTAGCCCGTGCGCTTCGCTGCAGCATCACGCTCTCAAACACAGAGGCGACTTGTTGCTTTCGGTTTTGCAGTGAAGTCGATCAATGTGTCCTGTAACACTCGGTGTAGCTCAGTGTGTGTGACTGCAGTGTCATTACACACACCAGGAGAAAACACTCAAGCCTCAGACTTTATGAGCTTCTAAATGTGGGAATCACCTTCTGATTCACGTTCCTATTCATCTGACTCGTATTCATCTGACTCGTATTGATGTTATTGATTTTAACATGTATTTTTTTCCCCTCGTAGAGTCGACACAATGGGCAAAGGTTGCATCTCGGCCACCAAGTACTTTCTGTTCCTCTTCAACCTCCTGTTCTTCGTAAGTACGCTTCTGTTTGTCTTTCACACCACGTGAACCACGAAATGCGGTCTGACACGTTTATCGCTTGCAGTGTCGTTTACGTACGATCGATCCGCGAAGCGACGGAGGCGGACGCTGTTTATAGCGTCCGTGTGTATCTTAATTGGTTTCGGGTGAGCGGAACTTTATCCTATGTCATGTGATATGTGTGAATCAGAGTTAATGTGTTTATGTCAGCTTCACAAACACGTCTGACTTCTGATGAAGCCTCGCTAACATTTTAGTCTTCATCGACGTTCATCCGTTTAACCAAAACGAACAGACGTATGTGTAGACGAGAGCCGGACCGACCGAAACAATAAAGCGCCGCCGCATCGCACTGTTTATCAGATGTTGATTATTCAGATTTTTTTATTTATTTATTTCTTTTCTCTCTCTCTCACACATCCAAACTATAATATAATGATGAAACAGGGTTTTTTTGGGAGTTCTTTAATTTTGAGGAACTGCTTCTCCCCCCCCACCCTCACTTTATCTGCTGGACAAGTTTTATGGTTTAAACATACTTCTCTTTATCAGTTTCATCTCTCCATCCATTTCTCTCTCTACACGTATTTATCTCCAACTACGTCTCTCTATCTCTCGAGACATTCCTGTAATTACAGAGGAGAGATAAGGGTCCGGTTCTCTGCGGGTCCCTGCGTCTGCCCCCACCCCGAGTAAATGAACCCTCTTACCCAGGCGTACGCCCTTTAAATCACAGGCCTCGTCATCAGGTCCAAACAAATTCTGCAGGAGCTGTAGCATTATCCCTCGCACATGTGCCTGGATCAAAGCTGTGGCACATGAGGACCATAAAAGCCCTGAGATGTTTGGGCTTGAAGTCGTACAGGGAATGAAAGGCGGAAAAGTGATGGATTACAGCCTTCATTACTACCAGGGGTAGCACCGTTTATTTCAGGAGCGCCCTTTTTTTTTAATCGTCTGGGTTTTGATGCTAAATATATCAGAGCCGAGTCTCTCCGGGTCTGGTAGCGTATCCCGACCCGGTCCTGTTCCATTCCCATACATGCTTATCGTTTACGCTGCAGCACTCTAGGAATCTTCAGTGTCAGCACTTTATAACGTTCAGAGGAAAAGCAGATAACTAACCGTAAGCAGTTTTCCAAAGACAAGATGTTTTTTGTCATATATTTTTTTCAAGAGAGAGAGAGAGAGAGAGAGAGAGAGAGAGTCAGTGATTAGTGTTAGTGAAGAAAAAGGTGCCATTATTCATAACATCAGGAACAACAAATATAACTTCATACGACACGACGCGAAACAGGAAGTGCTCAGTGTGGCTTCTGGTGTTGCGATAAAGATTGATGTGTTGCATTCAGTGCAGGTTACAGTGTACTGAAACAAGGCCACATCCGCTGCAGCCTCCTCCTCCTCCTCCTCCTCCTCCTCCTCCTCCTCCTCCTCCTCCTCCTGGTGCCACGCAGAGCCACAGCTTAATCAATCCCAGATGTTTTAGTGTTGTACTACTGAGAGAGAGAGACAGAGAGAGAGACAGAGAGAGAGACAGAGAGAGAGCTCCTGAAAAAAACTATGGTTAGAACTTCTTAATGTGTCCAGTACACTCTGGCATACACACATACATACACACACATACACACACACACATACACACACATACATACACACACACACACACACACACACACACATATATACACACACATATATACACACACATATATACACACACATTCACATACATACACACACACACACACACACATACACACACACATATACACACACACACACGTACATACACACACACACACACACACACACACACACACACACACACACACACACACACTCTTCCACTCTTCCGTTCTGTCCAAGTGATTTGGAGCAACCAGCTTGTAAATTTAAAATGTGAGGCCCTGCTTTTCCCCCTTTTACTCCAGTTTGTGATTCACGCACACTCCCTTTCTTTCTGTCTCTCTCTCTTTCACACACTCCCTTTCTTTCTGTCTCTCTCTCTTTCACACACTCCCTTTCTTTCTGTCTCTCTCTCTTTCACACACTTCTTTCTTTCTTTCTCTCTCTCTCTCTCTCTCTCTCTCTCTCTCTCTCCCCCCTCTCTCTCTCTCTCTCTCTCTCTCTCTCTCTCTCTCTCTCTCTCTCTCTCTCTCTGCAGATCTTTGGAGCCCTGATTATGGGTTTTGGACTCTGGATCCTCCTGGACAGTCAGAGCTTTATTGCAGTCTTGCGTAAGTATCCTCAGTGTAAATTGTAGCGTAATCATCCGTACGATAACGGATCTGTTCTCAGGATCTGATCTCAGGATCTGATCTCAGGATCTGTTCTCGGGATCTGTTCTCGGGATCTGTTCTCAGGATCTGATCTCAGGATCTGATCTCAGGATCTTTTCTCAGGATCTGTTCTCGGGATCTGTTCTCAGGATCTGATCTCAGGATCTGTTCTCAGGATCTGATCAGTGTTTTGTGAACACAAATAAAAGAAAAAGTCCTTTTCATTTGCTCAGCTTGTCCCTGTCATTTTATTCTCATTATGAAGTGATGAGAGGACTCGCGCCTCCTTCTGTCTCCTTTTCCCTTCCTCTCTCATCAGAGTCAGCTCCCGTTAGCTCTCGTACTGCCTCTGACTCATCCATGTTGTGACTCGGTAGCGTAGGAACTTTTTACACGACCATCTGTGTGTGATTTGGGTTTTTTCGTTGCTTGGCGTCTTTGTGACGACACATGATGTAAGAATTTCTGATCAGCGCCTTTGTGTACCAGCTCACACACACACACACACACACACACACACACACACACACACACACACACACACACACACACTGATCTGTTTTCCATCCTGAAGGCTGTTTCAGAGGTCAGTGGGTCTGTGTGTCCTAAGGAGGTTGTGGAATAGAGCCTGGGTTCACGATAACCGGCCTGGTAGCGCGAGAGAGTGACGTAACGCTATCTGAGGCGACGTGCAGGTGCTCCAGCTTCGCCACACTGCTCTAATTTAGCCGCTCGCTCATTAACATGCATCACGTCAGTTCATGGATACTCGTTAGTCATCGGCATGAACGGATTTAATGAGCGACTCTGTCTGAGCTGGAGAAGAACAGTGCCGTCTCTTTTCACACGTCAGCTACGTCGAGGATTCCAAACGGTTGAAGGCTCTGGACTCAGACTGAAGTTAATGTAGAACATCTCACACACTAAAGCATGTCTATTGTAAACAGAGTCCAGGAGCCAGGCCTGAATACACACTTTACTAGGAAACTTATTTTTTTTAAACCTTGGTGTATGCTACTACGACTTATTTGCCCCTTTACCACCGAGGCAGTTTGAGTGCAGGTTCGGAGCCTAATTTAGAACCAGATCTTTCTTTTTCGACCGCCAAAGCACCGGCTCTGAACCAGGAAAAGTGGTTCTTAAGTAGCACCAAAACTTTGCTGGTCTAGACTCAAGAACCGAAGCCGTGTGAAGTAACTGCTCCTTTTTTTTAGCCTCGTGATCAACCAACGTGAGAATTTTTGAAGCACAACGTTCCAAACAACTGGGCGTGTAAATGACACCAGAACAGCCCTCAGGATGAGTGATATGAGTGAAATCTCAGCTATTTTCCAGTCGCATTGCACATCAACCTGTAACTCTTTAACCCTCATTTCACAGTTTCATTTTTGTTTCCAATCGTTTGAGAGTTAAAGTTATTTTTTCATCCTTCTGTTGTTTAATTCGTCAGATTGGTTTTGTGACCCGTATATACGTCTGGGTCTGGAACGAGCCTCCTGGTGAACGGGTCTCATGTTTCCTGTCTCCACGAGCCATATTTCACCAGACAGACACATTCCAGCAGTTAGCGATAGCCGCCGGACGTTTGTCGGTTCTCTCGGGGATCTCTCGTCTGTTCGACGACCCCCACCGCCCCCGCTCCCACCACTCTTTCCGTGTGAGAAAAAGAAAGCAGTTTACAGAACACTATTGTTTCTCTGATCCAGCCGCTAGCAGCCTTCTCGGTCCTGCTGATCCCCACAGACTCGCGGTCACGTTTCACTACCGGACCGACTGAGCCTGAACATACACAACGCAACAAACACGTGTGAAACCGCATACGGCTCGGGAACTCTGACACGTCTGCAGATCGCCGGTACAGATTCTGTCAGCCCTACGTTGGAGGATGATCCCTGCGTCCATCTTCTGTGGAAGTTCCTTTCTCTGACGCCTCGAGGCCGTTGCGTTTTAATTCAGCGTAGTTAAGCCTCTTTGTTAAAGGAGATCTCATGAGTCTTTAACATCTTGTTCATTTACTCTTGTCGATGGGATTTACTAAGGATCAGACCGTCTATGATCCGTGACGTACCACGACCGAGAGCTCGGCCGTGTGACCGCATGATGGTGATCTCAAGATTAATGATGTCACTATGTGCTATATGCTATAATTTGTTATGAATGCATGCGTAACATATAACGCATCCCTAAAGCATTATGCTCATTTGCATTTATTACTCGTTATAATTTAACATGACGCATCATATGTCACCAATACGAAACTTGTAAGCTGAGTATCATCATCAATGTCTCCTCAGTGTGATGAACACACACACACACACACACACACAGGACTGGTACAGGTCATTATGACACACTGTAGTGTCCTGTACAATGAGCTATTGTTCTAAGAGGCAGCATGTGGTGAGGATGATGATGAGAGTGGTGGTGAGGATGATGGTGAGATTGGTGATGTTCTCACCTTGGAGCAGGTGTACAGTCACAACTCAACTGTGAAAGTGTGACACCACTGGTGTTTAACAGACATTTCAGGGCAGCCCCACAGTTCCTGCATTGCTGTGGATCCACCACTATGTCATCATGATGTTTGAGTCACACAGAGGTTCCTCTGTTTACCTCACGGGTTCTCGTCTCTTTTCCTCACCACCTCTCTGTTATTTCTTATCATTCATACCGAAACCGTTCTGTATCGTTTTTACTTTTCTTTAAAAAGGGACTTTTTATTTTGGTAACCGGATCACTTTTACAGTTAAACTCTTTCTCACACATCACTTATTATCCAATTCATATAAAAAAAATAAAATAACAATGAAATTCTCTTTGTATATAAACATTTCCACATCCAAAATTTTTTCCAATTTAAAGTTTTTGTTAAACAAAAATAAAATTCAATATTTAAAATTACATTTTTTTCCCTTGTCTGATAGCGGATCTGATCGGTTTCATCTCTACTGACAATATAAAATTGTCCATAGAAATCCATAGAAATATCTCACAAGGAACTTTACCATATCGTACGATCTGCAAAGTGTTTTACAGCAAAGAACCGAATTAAACGTAGAAATCGCAGTGAAGACGAACGGTTCGTTTAATCCAGGGGAGTCGAACTCAAAGTCACAGTGGGCCAAAATATAAAACTGAGAAAGTCACAGGGCAAACTGAATATTTATTGTAACTGATCTGTAATGTTCGACCTTTTTCATATGGAAACAAACTTTAGTTTTGCTTAAACACAGGATTTGGAACAACCAGAGCTTGTTATTACAAACACATAAGAAATTAAGTTCTAAATAAAAGACACATCAGTGGTGTTCATGTCACAAACTTTGACCATACACTTTTTGACAAACTCTCCCTCGTTAAAGGGCAGATTTTGCCGTCTCTGCTGCCATAATAAAGCTTTACAGCCTTTACAGCAGCTTCACTTTTTGATTTAGCTTTTATGAACATAGTCTGCTGTGAAACCAGACGTTTTTTTCATCTCCTCCGAGTTCTGGAGCTTCTGCTTTACGTCCAGGTCCTTATACGTCTCATAATGTTTCGTGTCATAGTGTCTTATGTTATATACTTTCGTTACAGACACGTTAGCTCCGTTAGCACACAAGACAAACAGGTCTGTCCTTTATATACGTGAACAGATAATCTGCCTCCCTCCTTCTTGAAAGCTCCTATTGTCCATCTTTCGTTTGGACATTTTTGTGGAGGGTGAATTAACTTGCCCGATGTGACTGTAACATGGTTGTTAACGACTGTCGACAGAGAATGAGGGTCGCTTGGTGTTCGTGACCACGCGTCAATACAGTGGCAAGGCATTCTGGGATCTGTAGTATTAGCGGAGCAATGCGGCTAGCCAGCTGTAATGTACATTTGATTTGATCTCGAGGGCCAAATATAATTACACCACGGGCCAAATTTGGACCCCCGGTTTAATCCTAGCCGTTAATAACAGCAAGCCTGTCTGAGCACGACGAGCTTCACACGGAGCGCGGATTAAATCCTCACGACTCACTAAGTGTGTTCTGTTAATCCGAACTCGGATTAATCTCCCGGTCATCAGTATCTCTCGGATTAATTCACGTTAGGAGGAAGAAGGCGGTCGTGACCTCCTGATCCGAATCCCGAGCATGAACCGAACCAGATGTGGACGGAAGGATAACATGTTTTTTAACCGAACACGAAGAGGCTGCGATAAAATAAAATGCGGCTGTAATAAGATCATGTGCTGCTTCAGAAATGTCACAAGGAAATATGGGTCTTTTACACAGTTGCTCCCGTACGTCTTGGTACGTCGCTTTCTGCTGGTCAAACAGAGAAATATACGACCGCTGCGGCTAAAAAAGTGACTCTCTCTTGCGCTATCCGCTGCAGGAATACAGAGTGACCTGTACATGCTTTCAGTCTGACACACACTTAATCTGATAATCTGTCATATACGTCATATACGTATTATAGCCAACATTCTGTTTTCCTATTTAAGTTTAGACAAAAATTTATAAATAGTAACTCCTCCTAGGGCTTTCGAGCCACATGCACCAAATTCGGATATGTTGTAGACTCTGGTCTGAAGTTTGTTGCTATTACTTTTCTAAGCGATCCGAGTACCGGTACTTCCGGTACCAGGTCTCAAAATGGCCTTTTTTCCCCATAGACTCCCATTATAAACTTTGGAGATTAATAACTCGGCAAGCTTTCAAACTCTCTACACCAAACTGGGCCAGCTCCTTTAGGGTGATACTCTGTACAAAGGCTTAAATTGGTGTACCGACTGGCCTTTCGGTTGTCCCGTAGCCCCGCCCCCAAATATGCAAAATCAAAAAACTTTTTACAATATGGACATGTGACATATCAAAACACTCAGAACAGTGAGGGGAACTTCCTCAAGAGTATTCGGATGACGTCACATGCTCGTCTCCACTTGCCTCCAAATGTTTTGGCACCCTAGCTTTCTGTCCACTTGCCTCCAAAAGTAACACTGACCCTTATGTCCACTCGCCTCCAAAAAGCACCGGCCTTTGCGAATACTTGGATCGTCAAAGCCGACATCAAAGTTTGTCGTGACGAAATTTACAAATATTGTAATTATTATTATTATTAATATTATTTAAAATGTGTTTGGATATTTATAATTTGACACACGCTTTATTCCATCTGGACCCTCAGATTTGTATGACTTAAAGCCTATGACACGAGTCGATTGCACTTTTGCACTTTTGATAAGCATGTGATTTAGCAGTTACCGTGCCAGCTAGCTAGCTAGAAGTAACTCCATACTTTTTTGGTGACCGATACCGCCCCCTGCTGTCCGGCCATTTCATTGACGTCGCTAGCTACAAGGAGATTTGCGATGACTGTTTTTACAGCCTACTTGTTTAGAAAGAAAAACATGGTACCTTTTACATTTGAATGTGCTTTTTGCATGTTTTTGAATATTATTTGAATATGCAAATGAAGTTGAACATCCCGTTGTCTGCCGATTTACATCAACGTACTGTTTTGTATTTTTCCAGAGGACTCATCTACAGAACTGAAGGTGGGCACCTACATCGTGATTGGCGTCGGTGCCTTCACCATGCTGATGGGATTCCTGGGTTGTGTGGGAGCCATCTATGAGATCCGCTGTCTGCTTGGACTGGTAACACACGCACACACACACACACACACACACACACCCTTCTACCCATATACACAAATAAACAATTGTTTCATAATGTAAAATAAAAGGTGTAGAAATTGTTAATTCAGTTTCAAGCTAAATACTAAGAGGTGTTTTCACACACACCGTGTTTCACGTGTTTGAACGGAACCCTGCTGCGTTCTCCGACTCTGTGTGCTTCTTTACACAAGAACACACTCAGGCCATCAAGCGATTTCTGTAGATAGAACGATCCGGAACGATTCCGAATCGCTGCAGGAAGTGAATCGATTTCGGATGCTGCTGATTTTTTTTTTCTTTCCTAAAGCGATACACAAGTCAGCTGTAGAGAGACTGAAATTTCTTTTGTTAATTTACCCACATACTTTAACCGGTGAAACGTGTTGCACTGCTTCCATCATCGTTTCTCATAGTGTTAACGCACCGTAGAATGTGTGTGCATGTACTTTTGTTTATTTAGGTGTACTGAAAGCAACCAACCAAAAAAATCAAACGAATCAAAACGCAGCTAGCGTCCAGACCGGTTTATATCCAGAAATTGTTTGGGTTATTTATAAAAAAGTGTGACGCAGATATAAAGAGAAACTACAGCCTTTATTTGCAAAGACTTGGTGTGCAGACACGTGCCGTTATTCCCCCGATCTCTTCTGTTCCACAGTACTTCACTCTCCTGCTCGTCATCCTCATCGCTCAGGTGGTTGCTGCCGTCCTCATCTATTTCCAGCAAGAAGAGGTGAGTGATGTCATCACCCAGGCATCCATCTTCTGCCTTGTTTAATTATTATCTTCTATATAACCCCGAACGAACTCTCCTCATGGACATGTGCTTCACACGTGCCTCATCTGGAGACATCAGAGTCTCAGGACTGGACTTTCCAGTATGTTGTGCATGGCTCAGGTTTGTACAGGTTACCAGAACAATAGAGGGAGAAAAAGTAAAGCGCTGGAGAGGAAAATGATTTTGAGCTGAACTTAAACACACTGCCCCCTATTGGACACATGAGGTAGTTACACTAGAGTGTCGTGGTTTTCAATTGAAATTCTGTAAATTTCCACACTTACTTTCTCCACTTCCACTTTTAACTCGGGGATCTTTTTTATTATTATTTTATTTTAGTCATCATCACTTTTGTCTTCTCTCTTTCTATTTAAGTGTCTGCTAGAAATTAACAACCCCATAACCCCATGTACCATGAGCTTGAGCTGATTAACATGGGGACATTGTTCACATTCTGGATACCACAACTCCACTTTACACACACATCGGGTACAAATAACCGTAACTGACTCCTTTTTATTTATTTATTTATTTTACACAAAACTGCAGTTTTACCCAACAATCACTTACATTGCGAATAATAACCATTAGGGGATGTCGTGACCTAATGGTTAGAGAGTCTGACTCCTAACCCTAAGGTTGTGGGTTCGAGTCTCGGGTCGGCAATACCACGACTGAGGTGCCCTTGAGCGAGGCACCGAACCCCCCCAACTGCTCCCCGGGTGCCGCAGCATAAATGGCTGCCCATATAATTCTTTTTATATGGGACATCTCCACTTACATTTTTATCCAATCTTTTCCATTTGTTTAAGATTCTTTTTTCCTCCATGATAAATTATATCACGATTCGCAAGATTTAAGGCCTTTTTGAGAAGTTTAAAAATTTTTTAGTATTATGTTAAAATTTGAAAAGAATTTTTTTTTTTTTTCATTTTTCAGCTTTTCTTTACATTTATATTTGACTGTTGGTCAGCGGCGTGTTAGCAAACCTGTATATCGCGACTCTCTGAACGATCCCACTTCAAAGATCACGATATCGCGATCGAAGCGGTCCGGGATAACGGCTCAGGATCGATAATCATCGAGATGTCTTCCTGTTTCCTGGGTTATAAATGGGTTTCCTGTTCATACATCAGATTCCCAGTAAATACCTGGGAATTGTACTCAATTAGATTTCAGCTTATTGGCAGGTCCACTCTGGTCTGAAATTCTTCTTCTTGATGATTTAGTCAACGCTGAGGTTTCAGGAACATCTCACACACACGCACACACACACACACACACACACACAGTGATGATGGGACTCCGCCAACTTCATGTCTATCTGAAGAGAAACATGTGACCAGTAAAGAAACTAATCTCAAGTTATATCTTGGAGACTGAAGGAATTCCAGATTTATTTGACTATTAAAGACAGATTTGGATTAAAATGTAGAATCTCCTGCCAGTTGGAGAGGAATAACTGCAGAGCAGGAGATTTTCCAGTGTAAATATCTTTCCAGTATGCTTATTTTCTCTCATGTTCACATCGCACAGAGGTTTATGTGGTTCAGAGCGAGTTCATGTTGGGTCAGACTTTAATTTATTTATTTTTTACATAAATAGTTTCAAAGTTTCATCGGTAGTCAAATACAATTTTTATTGCACACATTAAATGGAAAGTTGGTTTTAAAAAAGGATTATTTTTTATTTATTTAAAAAATAATAATTTTAAAAAATGCATAGAAAATATTTATTTATATATGGATGAAATAAAAAAAAAGAAAATTAAATACATTTAAAAAATAGACTCTTCGTTCTGTATTTGTTTTATCTTTCGCTGGTGTCCTGTTGTTAGTCCTGGGTTTTATTACATATTTAAAATTATTTTCCTTATATTAAAGGTGGGGTCTCTGATGTTTGAAAGCCAATGTTGACATATAAAATCACCAAAACAAACACGCCCCTAACCCAAACGGGTCCCACCCCTGTATCGATAGCTCCGCCCACACATACATACGTAACCCAGGCGACTAACAGAAAGAAACGTGTCTTTATCATAGCTGAAGGGAAGAACAATACGATTGTAGATAAACAAACAAGCAAAAATGCCACACAAGCATAATGATGTAAAGGACAAAGGCATATATTAGTTCTGTGTAACAAAGCAAAACCAACGTTACTCACCTATCGAGAAGGAAAAAAGCGCCTCGGCGTCTTAAGTAAAGTCGGCCACATATTCACAGGTCGGAGTTTCCCGAGTCGATAACTCCTGAGCTAAACGCTGTTACTACACAAAACGCGGTTGTAGCTGCCTCTCTACATTACTACGATAGAAAAGAGGTGTTATTTGTGTAGTAACAGCGTTTAGCTCAGGAGTTATTGACTCGGGAAACTCCAACCTGTGAATATGTGGCCGACTTCCTGCTCCTTCAGTTCTCTCCAGCGCTGGAAAGCTGATCCTATATTAACACGTCCTACTTCTTGTCCTTATCGTAAGTCTTTCTTCTCTTTCTTTCTTTGTTGCGCACTGAACACTCCCCACCCATATTGACAAGCCCCGCCCCTTTCTGCTCATTTGCTACACGTTAGTTTTGTATTTGTTTTGTTTGTCGTTCCGACTCATTTTCTGTAACATTTCTCAAACAACGGAGACCGCACCTTTAAGGACAGTAAATTCTAGTACTTGATTCTTTTTACACACTCGTTAATGTTGAGTTTCTGAACAGAATGAAGCTCTACGGCTTTGTGACGTTTTATTTTTTTTCTGTCCTTACAGCTGAGAACGAAAACGTCGGACATCGTGACTAAAATTGTGGCGAAATACCAGGGACAGAACAAGACGGCAGAACACAGCTGGGACTACATTCAGAGGACCGTGAGTAAAGAATATTAAATGTTCCACACTGGAACTCAAATCCTCTGTAGACGACTTCGGACCACCGTTAAAAATCTATTTCTTCAGCATTGTGTTGAAGAACTTTAGACAAACCAACTTTAGACACTGCTGAAGGCGTTCGGTCATCTGACCTTTTTATTCTGTGGCCTGACAAACACAAAGTCTTTAATCCAGCCTGTTGTGCTCTAAGGTAGATAAACATACCTTAATTACTGAACTATTACACAGTATTATTTACATTTCTGCCATTTAGCAGATGCCTCTATCCAGAGTGTCTAAGGGACTTTTTACACCCGGTCACTTCGTGTGTCGTCTCTGATCCGATAGCTATCTGATTTGTTAAAACTTTTCCATTTACATCAGGCCACATAAATGCGTCTCGGCGAATCGGATATCGATCCGATCTTTTTACTCCCGCCCAAAATGCTAATATATTTTACCTCATTTCTGGGGTAACTGAAACAGAACACACTTTGGTGTGTGCGATTGTCAGAACGCGATCAAAAAGAAGATGAAAAAACTGGTTATGACGTTTATGCTACAAAAAAATCTTTATATCCGTCTCCAAAACGTTTCAGAGGGCATTTAGACCTGGTCTTTTTACGCAGGAAGTGACCAGGTGTAAAAAGCCCCTTACATTTTTATTTCAGTTTATACAACTGAGCAGTTGAGGCTTAAGGGCCTTGCTCAGGGGCCCAACAGTGACCGTTAGTGCATCTGGGATTCAAACTCATGACATTCTGATCAACAGTCCAACACCTTAACCACTTGGCTACAACATCCCATACATGAAAATAAATACATAAGTGATAAATAATTAAAGAGGAAATAAGATTAATTTCTCATCACGATGTAAAAGGTGGAACCGAAACAGGAACTCACACACAGTCATGACAATTAACGGGAAACTCATTCAGACACCACTTAAGTGTTTAGGTTCAGACCTTTCTGTGTAGATTCCAAACATATTTATTCATATTTCTATAGCAGTTATAGGAGAAAACCATGGAATACAACACACAAGCTGTATTACTTTGCATTAGACACTTGAGGAAAACGTACCACACTGAAAAGCACCACGCTCTCTGATCACCGCACTGAATAATAATCAAAGGGTTAATCATCAGTTTGATTAATTAACACATTATTTCAAGATACTGCCTTGTTATATTGACTTACTAACAAGTTTCAGTTATAGAACATCAGAATAATGAGATAATAGCTCGAGAAGTGATTTATTTAATTTTAGATCTCATTTAAAATGAGATAATACTATGTCAAAATAATAAGATAGTCAAGGAAGTTAGAAGCAAGATACTCTGACAGTTACAAGATAGTTAAGAAAAATCTGTCCAAACGACCAGATATTTAGGAAGGTAAAAGTGAGATACTGCGCCTAAATTGTGAGATACTTGAGGAAATGGGAGATATTCCGATTATTTTAATTAAGTTAAAAAATGAGATACTAAATCATTAGGATATAATTAAGTAAATAATGTCGAAATTCCGAGATACCTGGTAAGTAAAAGCATGACGCTTTGTCAGACAAAAATGAGATATTATCTCATTTCTGTATAACCATCTCATAATTTTAAGTCAAGATATTTTGATAGCCTTGAAATAAGCAGGAATAATTTTCCAGGATATTTATGTTGATCTTGATGTGCTGGGTTTAAGATTTTTATTTATTTTTTTTTGGAGATGTTGAATTTTAAAGGACATCTTTTAAAAAATCTTAAAGTGTAACACTGAGATCCAAATTAGTGAACATAGAGTGAGCTAAAGAGCTTCACAACATGACTGATCGTGTGTGTGTGTGTGTGTGTGTGTGTCTGTCTGTCTGTCTGTGTGTGTGTCTGTGTGTGTGTGTGTGTCAGATGAACTGCTGTGGCTGGACAGGCTCCTCAGACTGGGAGAAAAATCCTGTGATCGCTAACAGCTCTCGGACGTTGTACCCCTGCTCCTGTCGCAACACCTCCATTGCAGGAGAAACCACCGACAGAGACCGAGGCTTCTGTGAGACTAAATCTGAAGAATGGCTTGCCATAACTTACGATACGGTATCTTACACACACACACACACACAGAGTGAATACTATTATATATATATAATATATAATCTACACTAATACTAATAAACATTTTCATGATATTTATAAAGGTGACTCCTAGTTTTGTTTTTCCGAGTTGTAGCTTATCCCTTAAAGTGACCTCTGACACTGGAGACTCCTTTCTTAAACGTCTCCGTACAGAAGACATTGCGACTTCGTATCCACAGTTACATCGCAGCGAATGAGCTGTTGCTATAGAAACCGTAACGCGTTAATAGAAATGTAAATGATTAGAAGTCTTTCACGTTTACTGTGTGTTTGTTGTTGTGTTACATCACGAGTCTCCTCTGTGCTCCACACAGGGCTGCATGTACAATGTGGAGAGCTGGCTCTTCACCAACTATGGAGTCATCCTAGGAATCTGCCTCGGAGTGGCTGTTATTGAGGTATTCCATATGTCCTGTATACACACACACACACACACACGCACACACATATATTACTAACATTTTTTAACAAATAATATGTACACGCAAATAACAGTTCACTAAATCAATGTGTGCGCGAGCGTGTGTGTGTGTGTGTGTGTGTGTGTGTGTGTGTGCGAGCGAGTGTGTGTGTGTGTGTGTGTGTGAGCGAGCTAGTGTGTGTGAGCGAGCTAGTGTGTGTGAGCGAGCTAGTGTGTGTGCGAGCTAGTGTGTGCGCGCGTGTGTGTGTGCATGTGTGTGTGTGCATGTGTGCGTGTGCATGTGTGTGTGTGTGTGTGTGCATGTGTGTGTGCGTGTGTGTGCACGAGTGTGTGTGTGCGTGTGCGCGAGTGTGTGTGTGCCAGTGTCTGTGCGAGTGTGCCTGTGTGCGCGCGAGTGTGTGTGCCTGTGTGTGTGTGTGTGTGTGTGTGTGTGTGTGTGCCACATTTCTGACCTTGTTTTTTCTCAGCTCTGTGAATAACAATCATTTCTCCTGCAGCTGCTCGCCATGATCCTGTCCATGGGCCTGTGTAGGAGCATACACCATGAAGATTACACCAAAGTGCCAAAGTATTAAAGAAGAAACACACACACTCACCCCCCCCCCCACACACACACACAAATATTGTTCTTTTCTCCATAGTTTACATGTTTTTATTTACTTTTTGAAAAATCTTACACCCCCCCCCAAAAAAAACAAAGTAAGCTTTAGAATTTGTGTAAACTTGTGTGAACATCCGGCTGAGTGCGTAACACGTTCTGCTTTTTTTTTTTTTATTATTACACCACGTTTGTCTCCTGTAAGATAAAGCGTGCACCATTTTGTCATGAGCTTTCGCAGGAAACATCGTGACTCTCAGCGCTCTCTCACCTCTTCACACCTTTATTGTATGACACTTCTTTTCTTTTCTTTTCTATTTTTTTTTTCATTTGTACATCAATGTTTTTGGTTATTTGTGGTTTTTCATTTGTATATAATTTAGTGCTGCTTTAATTTAGCACGTTTCGTGGTTTATTATGGGATTTCGCCTTCCAAAATATCTTCAGTTATAGTTGTTTTGGGTTTTTTTCCTCTGTACAGATTGCAGATTTTTCACTTTTTTTATTTCTATGATTTTATCCCTATTATATCTTAATAATCCGGTTACTTATATTTTGTGCGCTTGCGACTCCTTTTGATGTTTTATAAAAGAAAACATTAATCTCTTTCATTATAACCCGGACATCAGGTGTATGCACTCTGTTTTTAGGGAAAAGTAAAAATATAAGCATACTTTAAAATATATATATATATATAAAATCTCGGATGAACCCTATGTCTTATTATTATATATTTTTTTTAATTTTCCAGTTTTTCTAGACTTTTTTTTTTTGTATATTTGAAGAAAGTAAATAGACAGAAACAGTCAGAACATCTCATGGTTTTGTTTGTAATGGAGAACAAAATGTCCTGAGAAGTAAAACATGATTTTTTTTTTTATGGCACTTGGAAAGAATAGACTTTTTTATAAACCTGGAGTACATTTTAAAAACCAAGTGTTTCTGTTAAACAAAGACTTCCATGTGTTAAAAATAATCTATTACAATAAAGTGAACTCACTCAGTTACGTTGTTTGTTGTGTTTGTGTTGATGGATGTTGTTTCCTCTGACGCACGCTAGATGGCAGCACTGGATTTTTAGAGACGTTTAAGCAAGCACACGTGTCACTGAAAATTTATATTTATTTATTTATAAACCTGCTTTGTCCTGATTCGAGTTATTTATAACTGTAGAGTATGCAAACTTTAGACCCGTGACGTTATTGTGAATTTACAATTAAATTATTCAAATAAAAATAAAATAAAACATTAAATTGTGATGAGCTAATATTTATAGAAAAAACTCCACTACAGATTGTATACACAGCTTTATGAACTTATACATTGATTATTTCTGATTAAACACTAAACTGTTATCCGCACTTATTCATTTCCAGTTTTCTGTTGTGAGAGTAGAGCAGGTGGAGGAAAAGCTGGAAAGGTGGAGGTCTGCTTGGGAATGTAGAGCAATGAAAGTGAGATGTAGTGAGACGGAATACGTGTGTTTGATCGAGAGGGAGGAAAGTAGAACAGTGAGGTTATAGGGGGCTGAGGTCAAGGAGGTGCAGGAGTTAAAGGATTTGGGGTTGATCGTTCAGTGTGACGTGACTGTGGAGAAGAGGCGAAAGTGTCAGGAGTGTTGTGTGTGTGACAGAAGAGTGTCAGGAGTGTGTGTGTGTGTGTGTGTGTGTGTGTGTGTGTGTGTGTGTGTGTGTGTGTGTGTGTGTGTGTGACAGAAGAGTGTCAGGAGTGTGTGTGTGTGTGTGTGTGTGTGTGTGTGTGTGTGACAGAAGAGTGTCAGGAGTGTTGTGTGTGTGACAGAAGAGTGTCAGGAGTGTTGTGTGTGTGACAGAAGAGTGTCAGGAGTGTTGTGTGTGTGACAGAAGAGTGTCAGCAAGAATCAAATGAAAAGTGTACAAGACAGTAGTGAGAGCAGCTCTGCTGTATGGGTTAGAGACTGTAATAGTGAGGAAAAGACATGTTGAGGATGAGGATTTTGAGGTTCTCTTTAGGAGTGACGAGGATGGACAGGATTAGGAACGAGCACATCAGATGTTGGAGCTGGAGCTGCCAGGTAAGAGGTCAAGAGGAAGGCCAAAGAGGAGATATATGGATGTGTTACAGTAAATGAGGACATAAAGGTAAATGGAGTAGAGGATGTAACGGATAGAGTTAGGTGGAAACAGATGATTCGCTTTGGCGACCCCAAACGGGAAAGGAGGAAAGGTAGAAGAAGAAGAAGAATCATTTCCAAATTATTATTATTATTATTATTATTATTATTATTATTATTATTATTATTATTATTATTGTTGTTGTTGTTGTTGTTATCACATTGTGTGTTTCTGAGCTACAAACTGTCCTTAGTCATGACTTTCTATTTAGCCACGCCCACATAACTCCATAAAAGGCAAAGCTCCCAGATAGCTGAAAATGATAAAATGGCAACTAAGTGGTCTAAATGTTTAAAGCACCTCCTAAACACAGCTTGTGCAAAATATCACAAAATTGCAGCTCAGCCACTGAGCAATAAAGCTTCTTCGTTTTGTAGGTGCCATTACTTTTGTCTTGACTAATCGGCAATGCAGCTTTATTTTTATTTATTTATTTATTTATTTATTTATTTATTTATTTATTTTAAAAAGCCATACCTATGATATGAGAAATTGTACAATAAATTTGTGTTTAACTGAATGTCAAATAAATGAATCAGTGATACGCAACTGAGAGTCAATGCACATCATCACCATCATCTGATGTGGAGTCGAACAGCTCACTGTGATTGAGGTTGATTTTATTAATCAGGGTTTACAGAGTTCCAAAAATCTTCCATCTGAAAAAACCTCTCACAAACAAAAAAAACTAAAACTAGTCAAACCTTTGAGCATAGAGATATTACTTTTAGTACAGATGTTATTCACACCATAATCCCCTTTTCCTCTTTTTAATCTTTGTAATGTATCTGATAACAGAAATGATTCTCTACACCACAGACACACTGTCTGAGTATTTTTAAACTAACCCAATCTGGCAACCGAGTCATTAACTGACTCGGTTGCTTCTCTTGAACTGAAATTGTTTTTAGAGCAAATGTAGGGCAGAAACAATCCTGTCCATATGGTCTCTATTGGTGCTTTTTGCAGTTCCCACTTCTGACCACTAGGTGCAATGATGCTTCATTCCTTGACTTTCCTTGTATTTAGCAGACTCCCTTATCTCCAGAGTGACTCCCTTATCTCCAGAGTGACTATTCATTCATTCAAGCCGAACTTCTCGGGTCAGCCTGTGTCTGTGCCTATCTCAGGCGGCATCGAGGCTGGACGGAGTGCCAACCCATCACAGGGCACACACACACACTCACACACTACGGACAATTTTCCAGAGATGCCAATCAACCTACCATGCATGTCTTTGGACCGGTGGAGGAAACCGGAGTACCCGGAGGAAACCCCCGAGGCACGGGGAGAACATGCAAACTCCACACACACACAAGGCGGAGGCGGGAATCGAACCCCGACCCTTGAGGTGTGAGGCAAACGTGCTAACCACTAAGCCACCGTGCCCCCGAGTGACTTACAATGTATTTTAATTTATACAACTGAGCAATCGAGCCTACAGGCCTTGCTCAGGGGCCCAGCAGTGGCAGCTTGATGGACCAGGGATTTGAACTCACGACCTTCTGCTCAGTAGTCTAACGCCTCAACCACTAGGCTACCACATACCACATGCTTCAATCTGTCAAAGTAGAACCCCAGACTTTATATAGAGTTTCATAATTTTTCTGGGCAATGAGACACTTTCAGGAAAGTTCTGGATGTCCTTAAGTGACTCCGCTCTTCCTCTCGTCCTTCTGCAAGAGTAAAAGCAATATTTCCACCTGCTCGCTCCTTCACTTCCATCCTGCACACGCTTCCACATCCTGTTTTTAGACAAGGGTGACCTTGCACACACACACACACACACACACACACACACACACACACACACACTTTTTTTTTTTGATACACTTGCATGATGTTTGGACAATTTTTTTTACATTTCCAAATATTAAAAAAGGACTAGTTTTTAAAGACATAAATAATTTTTTTTATATATACAAAATAAAGAAAATCTGGTTTCTCTTTATGTTTTCGAGATCAGATGGAACGAGATCAGAGATTTTCTTTAGTTTTTTTAGAAACAAAATAAATGTATACAGATTAAACAATACATAATGAGAACAATGAACAATTTTATCCAGTTGGTTTCATGTAATTTTTTTTTTTTTTACAAATAATTAAATGTGGGGGGGCACAGTGGCTTAGTGGTTAGCACGTTTGCCTCACACCTCCAGGGTTGGGGGTTCGATTCCAGCCTCCACCTTGTGTGTGTGTGTGGAGTTTGCATGTTCTCCCCGCCCCTCGGGGGTTTCCTCCGGGTACTCCGGTTTCCTCCCCCGGTCCAAAGACATGCATGGTAGGTTGATTGGCACCTCTGGAAACTTGTCCGTAGTGTGTGTGTGTGTGTGTGTGAGTGAATGAGAGTGTGTGTGTGCCCTGTGATGGGTTGGCACTCCGTCCAGGGTGTATCCTGCCTCAATGCCCGATGACGCCTGAGATAGGCACAGGCTCCCCGTGACCCGAGAAGTTCGGATAAGCGGTAGGAAATGAATGAAATAATTAAATGATTTCTGTGGATATTTTTGTCTATGATTCAGGTATTTTTACACCTTTTTTTAAAAACACCTGATTTCTGAAAGTATTTGTGTCCGATTTTTTTACACGGCTCATTAATGTCCCCATATTTTTACATACAAAGAAGCATTTTATTATTTATGTTATTATTTATTATTTATTTATCATGACACGTCTGTAAAAATCTGTAAAGATGATTTTTGTACATTATATAAGAGACTTCGACTTTGTTCTCAGGCTTCAGTCATTTAACAGCAGGTTTTTATTTCCGGTTCAGTTTGATGACCACGTTATTTATTCAATAAACTTTTGACACATAAATTATTATTCAGAAAAGAAACTGATCCGAGCCGATATCTGATCCGATATTGTTATCGCTTGTATACAGAGAAGATCTGGAAAAGAATTTGATTCGTCTTTCATTAATTTTATTCGTATGTGAAGTGCTTCGATTAAAAAAAAAAATTTAGTCGTTTTACTCGAGGGTTCGGTATCTGTGAGAAAAATGAAAAAGCAGTATTGTGGAGACTCGAGTGTTACTCAAGTGGAATTATTTCAGCTTTATAACACCACGCAGGGAGAGGAACAGTGATGGTGATGTCTGAAGGCCGAGCTTTAACGAGTTCTGGGAGAGACTGTAGATGACAGGAAGGAGAAGAGACACAATGACTGCAGGACACAGCGATGTCCTTCACACACACATACACACACACATACACACACACACTCGTCCACAGTGGCCTCCTCTTTAAGTGAATCTAATTTCACTTGCAGTTGCAGACGCAGCTAATGAAGGAGAAAAGGAAGGAGAGTAATAGAAGTGAAAGAGAAGAGCAGCTGAACTGATTAGAGGAACTGTATTAAACAGCGATTTTTTCCCCCCCGAAATCATTTTAGGATCAGTCAGTTCCTCAACCTGAACCATACAATATGACTTTCTGCTCCAAGCTGTTTCTAGAAAGATTCATAAGGTCATAAACAAAACACTAGAACAAGGACTCAGCAATCAGCATGCGCAGTACAGCCGGTATAAACTGGGGAGGTAATTAGTGAAACATAAGGGACCTGAAGAGGTGGGAACAAACACACGTCAGAGCACAGGACATAAACAAAAACACATGACACGGGACATAAACAGACACCCCCTGGTGTTCCAGCAGGGACTTACCCAAGCCATCGATGACACTTTCATGCTAAAAGCAAATTCCTTTTTTTCACACCAGCGAAAACTTTTGAATGAAATATCTTTGTGTTCTCATCATATACGTATGAAATTCATGTTAGGTTACCTTTGTGTGTGTGTGTGTGTGTGTGTGTGTGTGTGTGTGTGTGTGTGTGTGAGCTGTGAAGGATCTGTGTGTGTGTGTGTGTGTGTGTGTGTGTGTGTGTGTGTGTGTGTGTGTGTGTGTGTGTGTGTGTGTTTTGGTTAAGCCCAGAGACAGTTCTGGAGCTTCACGGCTGCTGTACAGTTCAGACCGAGTGTCAGAGGCATGTCTGGAATTCTCATCTCCATCTGCACGTAGCAGCAGGACAAGAGTTTGGCTTAAAGCCAGTGACTCCAGCACCTCCTCAACCCCACCCCTCGAACCTCCTCCACTTTCCAAACCTCCTCCACCACACACACACACACACACACACACACACACACACACACACACACACACACACACACACACACTCCAGTTAACCTCTTCAGGACTTTTCCCCCTCTTTCACTGCATGCCTTTGCCTTGTTAAAGCTCTCACACTGAGCACTGAGAGGAAATCGACAGACTGTTAAAGGAAAAATAAAAGAGGCCTCAGACGTGCTGTAGCGTGACATACTTTCTGTTTTCCATCCAAAGCTGCTGCTGCTGCATAAAGATATAACTGATATTTACTGTTTGTTATTCATTATTAGGAAGCAGAAAAGAAAAGAAAAGAAAACATTTCTTCTGTCAGTATTAACCCTTTTATCTCCACTGCAACAGCAGAACGAATAGAATTACAGGATTTACAGGACGTTTTCACTCAGTATAAAGAAACGTCTGATGTCGTGTCTGTGAGTCTGATCTAAAGCGACTCACGACTCTGTCGTTCTTAGACGTAGTGTGTGTTTTTCCCTCTGTCGAGAATCTGAAGATAAACAGATGAACAAACAGCAGCTCAGATTTATCTTCAGCACTAACATTCAGTGTAAAGTCCTGACTCATCCGAGATGTATGAACGTAGAGTATTTTTGGGTATTTTATATTGAGAACAATGACGATCTGGTGTTGGTTTTTTTTCAGTGTACATTCCAGGTTCAGGTCCAGTGCTCAGCTTTCAGAGCTTCATGGTGCGACGCTCAGAGGAAAACGTGTGCAGGTATGTGAGAACCAAATGGACTGTAGAGAGCAGTAGTGAAAGATGTGTAATGCAATGCTGAACCACACACACACACACACACACACACATGCATGGACAGGATATAAGTGATCATGCTTTTCACACCTTCTACAAAGTTCTCACAGCTTCATCACAAGCCTGCACTTGTCTTAACTTTTCAACTCTAGTCTCTCATCAACACGGATTTTACCGAATAAACAACCCGGATACGTGGTGCTCCACGAACATCTACAAGCTCTGTGAGACTCGTGCAGAAGTTCTCACCATAACTGCTTCCACCCACCTCAGACGAGCAGTGTGTTGACTTCATCCTCTTTCTCAACAATTCAGAACCCTTAAACCTTCTTCAGTTGTTCTGGGAAAGTCTTTGAGGAAGCTCAGAACCCTAAATTACCCCAAAGAACCCTTTAAGAACCCACTGAGGAAACTTTTCTCCCCATATCTATTTCACTCAAAGGTGCCGTCTGTAATACTGGTAACTCTTTATGTGAAGTAGTGCATACAGTCAATATTTTAATAATTAATAAGTATACCGCAATGTTTTTACATGAAAGAGAGAAGAATCCAAAGAGTCATTCATTCATTCATTTTCTACCGCTTATCTGAACTACCTCGGGTCACGGGGAGCCTGTGCGTCATCAGGCATCGAGGCAGGATACACCCTGGATGGAGTGCCACACACACACACTCTCATTCACTCACACACTACGGACAATTTTTCAGAGATGCCAATCAACCTACCATGCATGTCTTTGGACCGGGGGAGGAAACCGGAGTACCCGGAGGAAACCCCCGTGGCACGGGGAGAACATGCAAACTCCACACACACAAGGTGGAGGCGGGAATCGAACCCCCAACCCTGGAGGTGTGAGGCGAACGTGCTAACCACTAAGCCACTGATACTTTCTGAGCTCACACACACTCTCTCTCTCATTCTCTCTCTCTCTCTCTCTCTCTCTCTCTCTCTCTCTCCATTTCTCTATTTTTCTCTCTCTATTTCTCTATATCACCCATTATTTCTCTCTCTCTCTCCCTCTCTCTCTCTCTCTCTCTCTCTCCCTCCCTCTCCCCCTCTGTTTCTCTATTTCTCTCTATCACTCCTTATTTCGCTCTCTCTCTCTCTCCCTCTCTCTCTATATATTTCTCTATTTCTTCTCTCTATGTTCTCTCTATATTCCTCTATACCACTCCTTCTCTCTCTCTCTCTCTCTCTCTCTCTCTCTCTCTCTCTCTCTCTCTCTCTCTCTCTCTCTCTCTCTCTGTCTCTCACTCTATCGCTCTCCCTCTCCCTTTTTTCTGAGTCTCAGTTTCTTTCTCCTTCACATGATCATTTTGTCTTGGAGAACTGGCAGAGCTGTAAATGTTTTATCGTTTGTTTAGAAAAAAAAAAAAAGGATGAGAAGATTGATTCCCAGATTGCAGAGAAGTTACACGTCCTGGCTGATGTTCTTTTAGACGTGTGAGCAGGTCAAGTCCTGGAGAGAGAAGACAAAGTGTTCGGATCCCTGTTCATCATCTGAGCCACACCGAGGGAATGGACAATGAGCTGGAGAGGGACTGAGGAAGGAAAGCAGAGCTGTTTAAACAGCTGTAGTAAATCAGAAAGCCTGGAGAGATGTCCTGAGAGCTCAGGAGGTGGAGATGTTCCTCTGATCTAACAAGCATCATGATCCAATCTGCATTCATATCCAATGGTCAGTGTGGATGAATAAATATTGGCACACGTCACAAAAATACACGCAGGGACTGATATCACAGTCTGAACAGAAGGAGTCGCGGTCTAGTTAACATTTTGTCAATCAGTCTGTCTCTGTGTAGTTAAGGTGCAAACATCAGACTAACACATGATATGGAACGATGAAATTCCTTTTTCCTTAAAGCAAGAATTCAAAGCAATATGTTTTAGATTCAGTGTCGAATTTGTTCAAAACTTTACATTCCAGTGAATGAGAGTGTGTGTGTGCCCTGCGATGGGTTGGCACTCCGTCCAGGGTGTATCCTGCCTTGATGCCCAATGACGCCTGAGATAGGCACAGGCTCCCCGTGACCCGAGGTAGTTCGGATAAAGCGGTAGAAAATGAGTGAGTGAGTGAGTGACTTTACATTCCTTATACACTACTGATAATATTCCTTACACTCCTGATAGAATTCCTTATACACTCCTGATAGTATTCCTTACACTCCTGATAATATTGCTTACATTCATGATAGTACTCCTTACATTCATTATAGTATTCCTTGCACACTCCCGGTAGTATTCCTTACTCTTCTGATGATATTCTTTACACATGCAAAACTCAAAACCCCTGATAGTATTCCTTACTCTTCTGATGATATTCTTTACACATGCAAAACTCAAAACCCCTGATAGTATTCCTTACTCTTCTGATGATATTCCTTACACACACCTGATAGTATTCCTTATATACTTCTCATAGTATTTCTTATATACTCCTGATAATATTCCTTGAACACTCCTGATAGTATTCCTAACACTCCTGATAGTATTCCTTACACACTCCTGATAGTATTCCTTATATACTCCTGATAGTATTCCTAACACTCCTGATAGTATTCCTTATACACTCCTGATAGTATTCCTAACACTCCTGATAGTATTCCTTATATACTCCTGATAGTATTCCTTATATACTCCTGATAGTATTCCTTATACACTCCTGATAGTATTCCTAAAACTCCTGATAGTATGCCTTATATACTCATCATAGTATTCCTTATATACCCCTGATAGTATTCCTTATATACTCCTGATAGTATTCCTAACACTCCTGATAGTATTCCTTATATACTCCTGATAGTATTCTTTATACACTCCTGATAGTATTCCTTATATACTCCTGATAGTATTCCTTACACACTCCTGATAGTATTCCTTATACACTCCTGATAGTATTCCTAACACTCCTGATAGTATTCCTTATACACTCCTGATAGTATTCCTTATATACTCTTGATTGTATTCCTTACACACTCCT
>NC_062519.1:41333322-41343322 GCF_022655615.1 Tachysurus fulvidraco | reverse complement strand
TTGATTTACTATTTAGCTTGTTTTATTTAGTAATTTATTTGATTAGGACTGATTATGACATACAGTAGTATCTCATTATTTTGAAATAGTAACTTAATATTCCGTCTTAGCATCTTGTTATATTTACTTAGTATCTCAAGTTTTTGGAAGTAGCTAAACAACAAGACACCGAGTAAAAACTTTGAAGTAAAGTCTTAAGTAAAAACAGAAGATCAGCAGCTTTTTCCCCTCTAAAATCCTGTAAAATTCCGTATAGATTCACATTCCTGTCTCTCGCAGCTTGGCTTATTTTTCTTTCATGTTTTATTTCTCATGTGTCCGCTGAGAGACAAAACATTATGGCTGATTTAGTCTATGGGTAGAACTACAAAACCGTCCTTCTGGGCTACTCTGAGCTCAGTTGAGAACCAATAATCATTCATTTTGCTTGGACATCATGCTTGGATCAATCCCGATGATATTCCACACCGATATCTGTGAAATTTTTACCTAGGAAGTAAGAAGTAGCTGGATCATGAGATAATCGATGATTACACGCTGAATCCTTAACACAATCATTTGTCTTATTAATTTAGAGTCTATTGAATATTTGAAATTAATTAGTCATCCTTAAATCACTTACCGCGTTGACAGTATCTAATTTTTAAACATATTTATCTATTATTTCGACTTGGTATCTCATTTTTTCCTTAGTATCTCAATATTCTGACTCATTATCTTTATATATGCACTTAGCATCTCATTTTCTTAATTTAGTATCTTGTTTTTTAATTAGTATCTCACTATTCTGATATAGAAAATATGTCATTATTTTGACATAGTATCTTGTTTTTATTTAGTATCTCACTCTTCTGCCACATTATCTTGTTAGATTGACCTAGCATCTCATTATTTTGACTTAGTACCTTATCTTTTGATGTTGTATCTCCTTTTGACTTGCTATTTTCATTTCATATTTTAATATCTCACTCTTTTGAAATTGTATCTCATTATTTATGCTTATTATCTCGTGTTCTAAAATAGAAACATTCAACATCAAGGTCTTTAAAGTGTGATTAAGCTTTATCCCAGCTTTAAGCTTTCTACTGTGTATTAAAATCATTTATCACTCGTCACTTATCCCTGTCTGTGTCTGTAGTCTAACGATGTTTTGTGATTCTACTGAAGATCACCATTCTGTGTTGAAGAACATGAGTTCTTCAGCTCATGACTCATCCTCCTGCTCAGGTCACATGCTGCTCTGAAGAGAAACTGTGTAATTAATCCATTAATCAGCTAACAATGTGGTTTTTATCTCTTTAGATAGTAAGGCTTTTCATTCGGACTCCAGAAAATCCATTCACTGTCTTTTCTGGGTCCAAACAACAAACCCATCAATAACACCTGAGTCAGTTCCGTCACATGATTCTTTTAATTAAATTAATTTCTGTTCTGTTTGGTGTCTGTTTTTTAGTTTAAACTCTATTGTATTACAGTATATACGATCTTATATTTCATTTTATTTGACTCATTATTATTATTATTTTTTTATAATATTTGTGGCTCTTATCCACCAACATGAGCCATTAACATTACTTTTATTCATTCATCTTCTACCGCTTATCCGAACTTCTCGGGTCACGGGGAGCCTGTGCCTATCTCAGGCGTCATCGGGCATCGAGGCAGGATACACCCTGGACGGAGTGCCAACCCATCACAGGGCACACACACACTCTCATTCACTCACACACAATCACACACTACGGACAATTTTCCAGAGATGCCAATCAACCTACCATGCATGTCTTTGGACCGGGGGAGGAAACCGGAGTACACGGAGGAAACCCCCGAGGCACGGGGAGAACATGCAAACTCCACACACACAAGGCGGAGGCGGGAATCGAACCCCCGACCCTGGAGGTGTGAGGCGAACGTGCTAACCACTAAGCCACCGTGCCCCCCCCCCTTACTTTTATAATATTGAAATTTTTTAATTATATAATAATATATTTATTATATATTTAAAAATATATTTATTATATTTTTGCACATTTCTATTTTATACTTTTAATGTTTAATTTTGTTGTTTCATGACTGATGTGTTGCATTTTTATTAATCTGTCTATTATTATTATTATTATTATTATTATTATTAATAATAATAATAATAATAATAATAATAATTATCATTATTTTATGTTGTTGCTGTTTTGTTGCTATTTATTATTATTATTATTGTTATTATTATTATTATTATTATTATTATTAAATATCATTATTTTATGTTGTTGCTGTTTTGTTGCTATTTGTTATTATTATTATTATTATTATTATTATTATTATTATTATGTTTTACTCAATGACTTCTCTTGCACAGACTAATGAGTATTAACAAGCAACAGGTGACATTAATTAACTTCCATGGCGAACAGGAAACGCTGACCATATAAGGAAGTTGAAATAGTAAATGAGACTATTCAGGTAAGGCATTATCACTTTAAATAGACATGTACAAGAATTGCATGACACATGAAGGCTAAATAGACAGAAAACCTGACACTGTAACTCAAAAAAATTCATTTATATTATTTTCATTTTTTTCTCCTCACTCTGATTAGGGTCTGATTCTCACAGCGAGACCTGGCAGGTCATTTCTGACTCACTGAGCCTGATAAATCAGACGTTTGTCATTTCAGTGAGTGGAGGAGTTAATGAGGGCATTTCAGCAGAGGCTCAGTGTCTGACGCACAGTTTCTGATGAATATATCAACGCTGAACCTCTGACTTGCTGCGAGGCCTTTGCTTTAAATTCGACTCTTCATCATGTCTTCGCAGAGACGAACAATAGCCCTGGGGATTCGAGCAGGGTGACACTTCGTCTGGAATATTTACACAAGCTTCATCCTGCTGTCAGAAAAAATATTCCTGTTCCGTTCTAGTTCACTTCTAAGTTCACGTCAAGCATTATCAGTATTCAAGGTGTCACGTCAACGGGGCTTTGTCACACTTTTAAAAAAAGTTTCTGAAAATAAAAACAGCAAACAAACATGCGAGTAAAAGAAGATTTACTATATTTTATATTCTTTATTCACGAATTAGCTAGCTAGCATTCTGGATTATAGCAGACTGGTTAGCAAGCTAGTCAGGAAGCTAGCTCTCTTAATAATGCTAGACGATATTTGAATATTTGATTTAGTATTTTTTGTGCATTTTAATGTTCTTTTAACCTAGAAAAATACAAATCAAGGTAGAAAATAGATTACAGTAAAAATGGTGGTATCTAAAGCCACGCCCACACTCGGTTACAGTTGCTACTGTATGTTGGTTATTCTTATTAAATCGGTACTCGTTACTTTGAATCTTAATTAATTCCTGTATTTTTGTTCCTGTAATTTTGAAAGCCAATGAACTTCATTTTCAACGCTTTAAACGTTTAATATCCTTGTTCACGAAGCTGGAGATCGTCGCTTTCGTCTGCTCCTGTTCTCACAAACTGTAAAACTGCATCGTTTCTGTTCTTTCCTCTTCCTTTCTGCAGCAGGATGGTCGACTGTTTCAAGGCCACTGCGGAAACAAGGACGGGGGGCACGACAGATGGTCTCCCACCTACAGCCTCAGCATTCTGGATTTAAAAAAAAAAAAGGTGGTGGTGGTGGTGGTGGTGGGGGTGCAGCAGTTCCTGTTCTTATGTCCTGTTCTTATGACCCTCACACCAATGATATATTTACTCATACAATTTCACCCAAAAAGATCAGATCTTTATTACTATTAGCTGTAAGGACCCGGGAGCATCGTGTGATCCATCAGTGGTCACTGCACATACATAATTTGCATGCATTATGTTCCACAATCTGTAATAATTTGACTAATTAAATATTCATCATTATAAGATGACTAAAACGCTCCATATCACGCTTCTAGAGGAAAATTATTCATTGTAAAATGGTATAAATTTCCTCTTTTACATTTTAGGGAATGTTTTAATCCTCCAAGACCAAAGCAGATTAATGAAATAATGACATGTTTTGATTTTTTATCCATATTGTGTTATAGAAACCGTTCTCACATATGATATACAGTCATATGCAAAAGTTTAGGAACCCCTGACAATTTTTGGGCTTTTGTATCAACAATTTCATTTTGATCTATCAAATAATTGAAAGTCACAGTAATATTTCAGTAGTGAAATGAGGTTTATTGGATTCACAGAAAATGCACAATATGCACCAAAACGAAATTAGACAGGTGTATAAATTTGGGCACCCCAACAGAAAAATCACATCAATATTTAGTAGAGCCTCCTTTAGCAGAAATAACAGCCTCTAGATGCTTCTTATAGCCTGGAACGAGTGTCTGTATTGTGGATGAATGTATTTTGGACCGTTCCTCCTTACAAAACATCTCCAGTTCAGTTAGGTCTGATGGTTGCCGAGCACGGACAGCCCGCTTCAAATCACTCCACAGATGTTCAATGATATTCAGGTCTTGGGGACTGGGATGGTCGTTCCAGCACAATGTACTTGTTCCTCTGCATAAATGCCCGAGTAGATTTTGAGCAGTGTTTTGGGTCGTTGTCTTGTTGAAATATCTTTGTTACTGATTCCTCAACATTATTCTTAAGAACCTGTTGATATTGAGTGGAATCCATGCGACCCTCAACTTTAACCAGATTCCCAGTACCGACACTGGCCACACGGCCACACAGCATGATGGAACATCCACCAAATTTTACTTTGGGTAGAAAGTGTTTTTCTTGGAATGCTGTGTTCTTTTGCCGCCATGTAGAACACCCCTTGTTATGACCAAATAACTCAATCTTTGTTTCATCACTCCACAGCACCTTATTCCAAAATGAAGCTGGCTCGTCCACATGTGCGTTTGCAGACCTCAAGTGACTCCGTTTGTGGGGTGTGCGGAGAAAAGACTTCTTTCACATCACTCTCCCATACAGCTTCACCTTGTGCAAAGTGTGCTGTTGTGTTGAACGATGCACAGTGACACCATCTGCAACAAGTTGATGTTGTAGGTCTTTGGAGGTGGTCTGTGGGCTGTTTTTTGACCGTTCTCACCATCGCGCCACTTCTGGCCTTAACAAGAACTGTGCCTGTGGTCTTCCATTTCCTCACTATGTTCCTCACAGTGGACACTGACCGCTTATATCTCTGCGATAACTTTTTGTAGCCTTCCCCTAAACAATAATGTTGAACCATTTGTTTTCAGGTCATTTGAGAGTCGTTTTGAGGCCTCCATGTTGCCACACTTCAGAGGAGAATCAAAGAGAACAACCACCTGCAATTGGCCACCAATTAAATACCTTTTCTCATGATTAGATGCACCTGTCTATGAAGTTCAAGGCTTAATGAGCCACCAAACTAATTGTGTGTTCCAATTAATCAGTGCTAAGTAGTTATAGGTATTCAAATCAACACAATGGCAAGGGTGCCCAAATTTATGCACCTGTCTAATTTCGTTTTGATGCATATTGCACATTTTCTGTTAATCCAATAAACTTAATTTCACTACTGAAATATTACTGAAGTGTCCAGTTATTTGATAGATCAAAATAAAATCGCTGATCCAAACACCCAAATATTTATAAATGAAAATCATGGAAATTGTCAGGGGTTCCTAAACTTTTGCATACGACTGTAGTAGCTAGTTTCATCGCTAACATCGGGTTTTATCTCTTTCGTCATGGTTTGATCTGCATTCACACAATTTTACTTTACTAATTTTAATTTGCACTAATATGCACATTCGTCATGTAACACACTGGTCCCCAACCTTTTTTTCGCCGCGGAGCGGTCAATGTTTGATAATTTTACCGCGGTCCGCTGGGGGTGGGGTGGCAGCTATACAATTAAATTAAAATTAATATTTTTACTTTAATTGTATTTAAACATGCCTTTTTAACTCACTACAACGCTAAATCAACGAGAACCCTGAGCTTGTTTCTTTACAACGAGACGGTTCCATCTGGGGTAATAGGAGACAATGACACCCGAAGTGTGTCGCTTATGTCCAGTTTATTCCGTTGTTTTGTTTCGGTTGCCGTCACTGCAGAAAACCCCGCTTCACACAGATAGCATGTGCAAGTGCTGTGGTGACAATCTCAGGGTATTCCGCCATGACTTTAATCCAGAACACCGGCAGAGTTTCTAACTTCCTAACGACGTCTGTTTCGTGCTCATTTTTGCTAATTTGTGGGTTAAATTTGAGCAAACACAATATACACGTACACCAAGCACTGTTAAACATGACAAAGTACCGGGGAACAGAGAGAAGAGCGATACACACCTTCTCTCTCCACCAAAGCTACAACACCACTGCCGCTCGCAGCTGCTCGGCTCCAGACGTCACCTAAACCCGGCCCGATATCATGATATTTTACGCATGCGCGGTATCGGTGCGGCTTTAGGTGACGTCTCTCAGCTCCCGGTTATTAACCTCTCGTCCATGGAAAGTCACACAAACCGAGAGAAATACACCACAGTAAATAAAATGGAAATAATTTAAATTTTCCATGGGCGGCCCGGTACCATTTGGTCCACGGACCGGTACCGGTCCGCGGCCCGGGGGTTGGGGACCACTGATGTAACACATCTGGAGACATCTGCACTCAGAGACATTGTTACTATAGATATCTAAACAATCTGCTCTAATACACAAATTCAACATTTCACATTTTCACACGGTCACCACTTTTTTTTTTTTTACATTACATTCATTTTGTCCTCATACGTCACACTCATATTTAGCTCATATTTAACAGACCATCGATCTATGATGCTTAAATGTTTACTGTTGGTTTCTTATGTTGGCTTTGTAGAAGCTAACATTCTGTTTTCCTACTGGAGTTATTTTCCTTAGATAACTTTGTATTAATTGCTACTCCTCCTAGAGCTTTAGGGCCACATGCACGGATATGTATTAGATCCTGGTCTGAAGTTTGTTGCTATGACTTTTCTAAGTGATCCGAGTACCGGTACTTCCGGTACCGGGTCTCAAAATGACCTTTTTTCCCAAGCTTTCTCTCTCTACACCAAACCCAGCCGGCTCCTTAAGGGTGAGACTCTGAACAAAGGTTTAAATTGGTGTACCGACTGGCCTTTCGGTTGTGCCGCAGCCCCGCCCCCAAAATATGCAAAATCAAAAAACTTTTTACAACATGGACATGTGACATATCAAAACACTCAGAACAACGAGGGGAACTTCCTCACGTGTATTCTGATGACGTCACGTGATGTCATGTGAAAATAAAATATTTGTACAACATGGACATGTGTTATATCAAAACACTCAGCACAATGAGGAGAACTGCCTCGCCTTTTTTCTGGTCACGTCACGTGACGTCACGTGATGTCACGTGAAAAAAAATAATTAGCACAACATGGAAATGTGACATATCAAAACACCAATGTGGGGAACTTCCTCAAGAGTTGTCAGGGTTCAGCACGGACTTTCGGCCACGTGTGTTTGTCGTTGTTCCTCGTCACGTGTCTGCCCCGCCTTCGTCTGCTCCACCCTGTCACCACACCTGCTCCTCATTGTGTCATTATTGTCCTGCGTATAAATATGAGCCGCGTTGCCGATGGCAGCGCGGATTCATTGGTTACGTCTAGGTCTAAGTCAAGGTTAGGTTTCGTCATGTGTATTATTTTAGTCCTCATCATTGTCCTGTCTTTGTCTTTGTCATTTATTAAACCCCTCTCCTTTGAAGCTATCCTGTGTACGGGTCCGTCTCCTTCCTTCTCTGGTTGTGACAAGAGTATACGGATGACATCACATGCTCGTCACCAATTACCTCTAAATGTTTTGGCACCCTAACTTTCTGTCCACTTGCCTCCAAAAGTAACACTAACCCTTATGTCCATTCGCCTCCAAAAACACCAGCCTTTGCGAATACTTTGTCAAAGCCAACATCAACGTTTGTCGTGACGAACTTTACAAAACTATTTATTTATTTAAAATTATTGTTGTTGTTTGTTACTTTCTTTGTCATTACCTACGTAGTAACGGCATTTCGTTCTCTTGTATACTGCGTACGTACAAGAATGACAATAAAGCTTGAGTCGAGTTGAGTATCGAAGTCGATAAGACAAAAACGCAATCTGTCGTCTTTCTTTAATAAATAAATAAATAAATAATTGCATAGTAAACATAGAAGATGTCAAAAAAATTTATAGCTTCATCTCTGACACTGAGGACTCCTTCTATCGATGTTAAATAAAGTAAGTCTCCTTCATCACATTTTAAATCCGTTTATTATCAGCTGAAGTTCGTGTGAATGAGCTGTTACTATGGAAACGATAACGTATCAGGATAATGAGCGTGCTAAATAAAAATAGATAAAAAACAGCGTATGATTCCTAGTCATACATTTCATTCTGTTGGCAAAAAAAGCTGATATTTTCTGCACGTCTTCGGCGAGATGCTCTGCCATGTGTCATTCACTCCACGGCGAACTGACGGCTGCATTATTTATTTAAAAGCAGCTTCCAGCAGGTTTCGCTTCCCCCCTGGAGTAAACAGCACGGTTCTGGTGGAACGCAGAGCGAAAAACATAAAAAAAAAGGTTTTATTAAGATTGAAAGCACTGGAGCTTTAGAGAAGCAGGTTCAGCAACATGGTGAGGAATTAAAATGGACGTACAGTATATACAGTATGTACAGTTTGACCTGATGCTTTTAGCCTGAGATGTGAGCTGGGAGGAAAGAAATCTTCTGTCGTCTTACAAACACCTTCCTTCGGTTTTTCTCTATTCTTTGCATCCTGTAAAAAAAAAATCCATACTAAAGCTAAGACAAGAACAACAAAAAGATGAAAAGTGTTTTTTTTAGACCAACTGAAGGATTTGAACGTTCAGTTCTTTATAAGGATCGCTCTGAGTCACGACGTCGCTTTTATACTTTGTCTGAACCGTGTCATCTTGTCAACTTGTTTTCAGATGAAAAGGAAATTGGTGTGAAAATGTGTGAGTCGGTACAATGCGCTCTGCTGACACGCACTCGGCGCTCACGTCTGAGTCACACCATTCGGTTTTTAAAACTTTTAACAATAGACATTGTCACAAAGCAGCTTCTCAGAAATCCAGACGGAGATTTCGAGCGCTGATGAGCAAACCAGATAAAATGTACGGCTTGAAAGAACTGAAGGAAGGAAGAAGTGGAGTCAAATCTCAGATTAGATCGGAGGTGAATCATCCATGATTCCCAGGAACATCAGCCATCATCACGTGTCACATCAGTGACGTGACATAAGGCTAAGTACGGTGACCCTTAAATTCGTTGACCCATAAAAAGTGCACACACACAGCAGTGAACACACACACACACCATGAACACACACCCGGAGCAGTGGGCAGCCATTTTTTATGCTGCAGCACCCAGGGAGCAGTTTTGGGGGGTTCGGTGCCTTGCTCAAGGGCACCTCAGTCGTGGCCGGCCTGAGACTCGAACCCACAACCTTAGGATTACGAGTCAGACTCTCTAACCATTAGGCCACAACTTGCCCCACATGGTCACAACACACACGCTGAGGTTTCTACTGTGATGCCACACACCCCTGATGCCCAGCTGTAACTATTTACACTGAAAAAGATAAAAGATTAAAGCTAAAGATTGTCAGCAAGCTAATGTTAGCATAGCGACATTACACCCAACAGATTAGCTACATGACAAAACCAAATAAAAAAACTTTTTTTTTTACTGTGCGCTATTATATCAGAATTGCAAATTTTATGAACAGCAGATATGTTAATCCCTCTCTGTTGCTTCTCTCTTCTACCCATCCCGAGGCATCCAGAAATTATACCAGCCCTGATCGACTTCCGTGCGATGAAGATTTTGGACCTCCACCGAGACGAGGCCGACCCAGCGAACCCTGAGGCATCCAGAGACCTACCGGCTACACTTAGATTCTGCTGTACTAAAAAGATGTGAACTCCATGTGATCTTGTGCATCTATACAACATTTATTAGACTGTATATGTATAATCACACCCTCCAGTGTCACCCAGATG
>NC_062519.1:41175822-41328322 GCF_022655615.1 Tachysurus fulvidraco | reverse complement strand
CGTCATTCTCTCTCTCTCTCTGTCTTCCAATGTGTGTCCTCTCTTTCTGCTCTGCTCGTGGAGTGTCTGCATGTGTGTGTGTGACATCTCTTCTCTCTCTCTCTCTCTCTCTCTCTCTCTGTGTGTGTGTGTGTGTGTGTGTGTGTGTGTGTGAGGCTGTGTATGCTCTGTGTGTTTTGTGTGTGAGACTGTATGTTCTGTGTGTGTGTGTGTGTGTGTGTGTGAGGCTGTGTATGCTGTGTGTGTTTTGTGTGTGAGACTGTATGTTCTCTTTGTGTGTGTGTTTTGTATGTGAGACTGTATCTGCTGTGTGTGTTCGTGTGTGTTGTGTGTTCGTGTGTGTGAAACTGTATGTGCTGTGCGTGTTCATGTGTGTGTATTTGTGTGTGTGTGCGTGCGTGTGTGTTGTGTGTGAGACTGTATGTGCTGTGTGTGTGTGTGTGTGTGTGTGTGTGTGTGTGTGTGTGTGTGTGTGTGTGTGTGTGTGTGTGTGTGTGTGAGGCTGTGTGTGTTGTGTGTGAGACTGTATGTGCTGTGCGTGTTCATGTGTGTGTGTATGTGTGTGAGTGTGTGTGTGTTCGTGTGTGTGTGTGTGTGTGTGTGTGTGTGTGTGTGTGTGTGCTAAACAGAGCCATTGTTTGGGCTTATTATCTGTGTTTCTAGTGCAGTCAACGTGTAAAATGAGATAATTATAATTATATTACTGACCACTGAGCAACACCGACGCAATTATCTTCTCAAGCTGAGTTTCGTGAATTGCAATTGAAATTTCTGTATTAAATGTTAAATTGGTAAATTTACGCACACAATTACTAAACACGTAACGTTTTAACATAAACATGCACGCTGTATTCCTGACACGGACACAATTTTCCAGAGACGAGAACTGAACGTGAGTGTTTTCCTTCCCGGTGTCAGGATGGAGGATGAAATGGAGCCGTGGGTGGAGACTGGGCTCGCAGCCTGCCGCTGACTCCAGCTGTCACCAGGATTCCTTCATGGTCCTTCTTTTTGGTTTGCTGATTTAATGAGGCAACTGTTCAGACTCTTGGTTTATCCATTAGTGGAGAGAGAGAGAGAGAGAGAGAGAGAGAGAGAGAGAGAGAGAGAGAGAGAGAAGGAGCACAGCTGTGGAGATTACCTGAACGCCACAAAGGTTTGAAGAGGGAATAAAACACAGCGTGCGGTGCTATTATGGGAAAATAAAAACAACAACAGGGTGAAGTAATGAAGCGGACATACTGTTACCATAGTGAAGTGGATTATTTCCCTTTACCAGCACATCCTGCTGTTTTAATTCTTTTCGAACAAATCTAAACTCTTTGTTCATGTCAAAAAAATAACACCCTAAACAATAAACTCAATAAACTTAAAGCTACACTGCTGACACTGGAGACATCTTCCATAAATGCAATAGAGTGTATTAATATACCGTACACCTGCTACTGACCGATCCTAACCGATCAGAATCCAGAATTTTTGGAAATCTTGAAAAATCCCTTAGCAATATCTGTCCTACAGCTTGTTCTTTAACTTGCTTTAGTTGTTATGATGGGAATTTGCTTATTGTCCCCTATTTCCTCCTGAGTTTGGTCTCGCCCACGGTCTTGCTACCGGCACAACAGACTCAGAGGAAAGCGCTATCCACCCTCTTCTATACACAGGAGCTCGTAGACACCCACGATTGTGCTGATGCTGTGATTGACAGCATAGAGAGAGAGAGAGAGAGAGAGAGAGAGAGAGAGAGAGAGAGAGAGAGAGAGAGAGAGAGAGAGAGAGAGAGAGCCTCCCATACTGAAAGCACGGACAATTGTGCTCTCTGGGATAGATTTGGCAATAACAGGCATTTCTGCTGTCGGAATATAAAGCAAGTCTGAGGCTTAAAGTGCTCTGTGACAGCGAGAAAGGAAAGTCAAGTAATGTACAGTACCTGTAGCTGTGTCTATAAATATCACTTTCAGGTCCCCAGCAGAACATCTAATGATCCAGGTTGGGTCACCTTGCCTAGAGGCATTATTCATGCAGCTCTCCCCGGACTTTCTTAGAGCCCAGATCAGTCAATTAAAGTAACTGCAGGAAGCATGGAGCTCTCACTGAATGTTATGACTAATACACTGGTCAAGCACACACACACACACACACACACACGCACACACACACGCACACACTGCACTTGCTGTTCATCACTCAGTACATTCTTCTCCTTCCTGTGTTTAAAGTTTCAGAATATGAGTTCAGGAAATATCAGACAGACATTAATTAAGCTGAACAGTGCTTCAATTATATTTTACTTCATGCGATACGCACTGCTGATTGGTTGGGGGTCATGTAGTATTTATATCAATCAAATGGACACGATCTTCTTATAAACTAATCACTAATCAGTGTGAATAATCACACACACACACACACACACACACACACACACACACACACACACACACACACACACACACACACACACACACACACACTATCTGCACAACTCCTCCCTTCTGATTTTTTATGATCATTCAGTTCCTGTGTTTATATTAATTAATCTCAAGAGCGAGATAAAAGAGAGACTGATAAGAGGCCGACTGTTTATAGCTGCTATAATGTAAGTGAAAAGTGAGAAAATCTCATTTGAATAACAATAAATTTTAATGGGTCATTGTTTAATAAATCAAAACATTGGTACATTTTTTGTGGTGTAAGAGAAATCAATCATTCCGGATGCTTTTATAGGAAAATGATCAACTTTGTGTCAAGTCACTTCCCTACTTAGCTTTTTCTGTCATCTCTTACTAAATATAAGCCCCGCCCCATAGTGTGGTGATTAAATAAGCCCCGCCCTTCAATTTGGAAATTAAATACGCCCCGCCCATAATATTGGAATTACATAAATTCTTCCGAGCACAACGTAGGAATTAATCTCAGTGCTGAAATTAAATTCTCTAAAAATAAGCCTCGCCCCTTTGCGTCTAAATTAGTTAAGCCCCTCCCCAAAGTGTGGGAGTTAAATAAACCCTGTCTCCAGTCGAAACAGCACATTATTTATGTCCTCATATCCTCATACTCCCCAGGAATTATATTATCAGACCACGCCCACAAGGTGGTTATTAAATAAGCCCCGCCCCATTACATGTCAAACGAAATAGAGGGAATGAAAATAAAAATAAAAACTAATTCAGTTTAAGATCATTTTACATTTTAACTCGAATTCGCCAAAAATCTTTTAAAACTATATTATTTACTGTTTACTCGAAACTGTCTAATTGTCTAAAGATGAATGATTAAAATCATTCATTTAGGACATAGTATTTATTGTAACTTACAGATATTAGGTTAAAGCCACAAATCTTATTGTTATTCTTTTTTTTTTTTTTTTTTTTTTAAAAAAAAGCTTGATCCTCCAAATAAAACAACCTTTTTTGGGAGAATCTGAGAATTTTTATGGACCACTCCTCACTGAAACATGACCATATGTGTGATCGCATGCGTCCCCGCCCACGGAAACACACACACACACACACACACACACACACACACACACACACACACACACACACACACACACACACTGAGCTTGCAGTATCCGTGAGATGATCAGGAGCTACACTGTGTTCACGCAGTCGCTACATTTTCACGCCGTTTAGTCTCTCGGTTTGTGTTTCTCTGCCTTGTGGATCCGGATTGTTTCCTGCAGATCGTGGAGAGGATTAACGCACATGGTGAGTGGAACACAGACCACTTTCTTCACTTCCACAAAACAAACAAAAACACAGTCAGTGTAACGCGAGCAGACCGGAGAAGATCTCAAGCTGAACTTTTCGACACAAAAATGAAGACTTTACGTTGAAACCGATCGCGAAACAAAAACCCAAACCAACACAAACAAACTCCTCGAGATGCGCAAAAACGCGTCGTATCGATTCTGCGCCAAACGGAGTGTCGCAGCAAAGCAGTTTTCTTGTTGCAGCTTTTGTTGTTCAGGTTTGTTGTCAGTGGAAATGAGAAACTGAACCGTGCTGCTGTCTCAGGGCTGTACATCTGCAGGGAGAAATTTTAATTCGCACTTTAATCAGAGGAAAAATAAAGTATGCGTAAATGTGGGGAAAAATTCGCTTTTGAAACCACATCAGCTGCGAAAGTCCTGCTTTCTCAGTTCAACCTATGAATGCCAAATGAGCCATTATTTATTTTGATGGATTTTTATTATCCTTCTGTATTGTAGTGAAAACATCAAATTCATGTTTTAATCTCAGAGATGTCATGTGATGTTATAACGTGTTATAACGTGTCTTAGACTTTCGTCTTGTTGTTGGTGCAGTTAAAGTAAAAAAAAAAAAATCTATACCAATCCTTTAATTAACGTATTTTAAATGGTTTTTATAGTGATAATGGTTGGCGAGGACATGTGTACTTTCACTTCTAATTAAAAAAACTAAATGAATCATGAATATACATGAATATGCAAATTACGAAACGCCCATTTCCCCCCAAACGCCTTGTCACCTAAAGGTTTCTCAAACTGCCCCAATCTGCTAGCTCTGCTGTTCTGTCATAGTTCATATTTCTCTTTCATAGTCCATATTTGTCTCTTTCATAGTCCATATTTCCTGTAACATGCTCCCAGACTGGTGATGGTGCTGACTCGGCCACGCCCCTTTCCCATGCTATCCAATCAGCCTTGACCTTTAGTCTTGTTGACTCACATAACAACCAGTTCACTATCAATAGACTCTATGTTAAAACCTTATGCATAAACATAACGCACAAATAAGCTTTAACACATAAGTATAAACCCGTCCTAATATAACAAATGTTTGCTAACTTGTAGCTAGCCGGCTAGTCAGTTATTACTAAATAGTTTGCATTGCTAGCATCGCCGCCCGAATGAAATTTCACAGAAATGAGTCTCGATATACGTCAGAATTTTTTCATGAATTTATTTACCAGCAGCCAAACTTGCCAAATATAATGTTACCATAGCAACCATTGGGTTTTCTTTGCTAACATTTGTCTGGTTAGCTAGATAACCAGCTTACTGTCTCAGTGAATTATAGTGTATGGGAAGTCCAACGTCGTTTTCGACCGATTAGCGTATTGAACATGATTGGTTGAAAGCTGTGGAGATTAGCTTGTGACATCACAAATTAAACGGTCACATAGCTCCTCCCCAATTTCTTAGTTTTCTACTGATGAAGTGAGATTTGTATCTGTTTCAGATGGTAAAACAGGAGTGGTATTTCACCCCATTGTTGTTTTTTACTGGCTGAAAGCAGAGTTTACTTTGAGCTGTGAACTTCATGACTGATTTTCAGCCCACTGTTAACATTTTTTGCTTTCCTGAATACGTGCTATTGTCAAGCTCGCAGGGTCGAGTTAATGGCCTTCTGTCTTGGACAACAGTCTCCAAATTTGTGATGGAAACTACGAACAGCAAAAGTTCCCGGGTTTATCATGAGGAAACAGATTCTGTGTTGTAGATCCGAGACTCTAAAAATTCAAGTTGTGTGACTTCCTCTCATCTCATCGCCTACTAACAGGGGATGTAATGAGCGCGTAACACATTCAGGCTGACCTCTGGTCTAATACTTGTGTGTGTGTGTGTGTGTGTGTGTATGTGTATGTGTGTGTGTGTGTGTGTGTGTGTGTGTGTAAACCTGTAGCCAACAATCAGCTCATCATTTACGGGGGAGAAAAGTCAGGAAAATCCCTTTCACAGCTGCTTTCTGTCTTTATTTCTGCTGCTGCTCATCCTCAGGCTTTAGCTACGACAGGCAAAACTGCTTAAAAGGAGAAAGCCAAGAGCCGATTGGCAGATGACGGAAGGGACTTAGAGTTAGCTGGATTACTGAAGTGTGTGTGTGTGTGTGTGTGAGGAAAAAACAGAGCTCATTACTCCCTCTGTGATTAAACAGATTAGCCGTATTGACTCAGGTGAAAAGCGTCAACTTGCCAATACACAAGCTGATTTTTTTTTGTCACCAGACACCGTCAGACTTTCACACCAAAATCCACACCTGAACCAACGACAGCTCAAAAACAGATGTAATTACACACTGTAAGTCTTTTACCTACTGTACGAAGCGGATATTCGGTGCGGTGTTGTCAGTCTTATGGCTGCTAGAGAGTGAAATCAAGAATTATAACGCCAGTTCTTCTCGGCTGTTAGTCATTTATCTGCTGCAGATACCGTAGCGTGGAGCAGAGGACGAAAAGATCATATCGCGGTTGTATGAGATGTTTTTTACGGTACACCATAAGTTTCACTGTAGATTTACAGCTCAGAAACGTTTCATCAAATTAAAAAATAAAATCGATAAAACTGATTCGATAGTTTGTTCAGGGTCTACACGAGATTTAGTTTAGAATACAATTTTTAATTCTAAAAATATAAATACTAGAAGGAGAAAAGTTTTATCTGAAAAAGAAATTACATCGAAAATATGACATCAAATAACCGGTTTTCTAGGAAACATAATTAATGAAATATATCAAAATATCCATGAGATCTGTAAAAAACAGTAATGCACACGAAATTAGACACATTTTTAAGGCATTCAAACATGAAAGCATTTTCTTTCTTTCTTTCTTTCTTTTTTTCTTTCTTTCTTTCTTTCTTTCTTTCTTTCTTTCTTTCTTTCTTTCTTTCTTTTTTCTTTCTTTCTTCCTTTCTTCCTTCCTTTCTTCCTTCCTTCCTTCCTTCCTATTGGCAGATCTCTTCCGCCTTACTGTTGCAGTAGAGCGAACCAAGTGGAAAGCCGGGACGTACCATTCTTCACTACAGGAGCACGGAGCTCGTAAATGACAAATGAACACAAATTATAATTATTCCTACAGGGACAAACAACCTAGAAGCTTGTAGATAGAAAATATTTCTGGACCGTTTGCATATTTGTAAAAATGTTTATTTAATAAGAAAACAAAATCTGAATTGATTGAGTCCGGCAAATTTTTGTGACGTTTTTACATTTCTATTGAAGGTTTAGGCCACACACACACACACACACACACACACACACACACACACACACACACACACACACACTGGATTTCAGTGATTGCTAAAAAAAACAGCTTTCTATGTTTTGATCTCGGACACAAAAGGTTCCTCGTCTGCCTCTGAGCCTCAGAACTAACACTCTATTAGAGAGCTCCATTGTTCCGAGCTCCACCTGCCTGCAGACTCTAATGGTCTTTCCTCGGCCGGGATGAATAGCCGCTCGGTTGTAGCCCGTCTGCAGTGTTAGAAATGCAGAGCAGGGCCGTGCGTACGGCTTTGTGAGAGCTTGGTATGGGGGAGAAGAGGAGATAAAACCCACAGGTGTCTCTGCACTCTGCTGCTTTCAGACACGAGTCAGGGAGCTGGAGCTCGCTGCGTGGTGGCTAATTAGTAATGTGAAAGAGACGCCGTGTGTAACAATTGCACATCTCTGCTCCTGAGTGTAGCCCAGGTTTGGGGCGGGGAACTTGTGAAATGTCTGGGGACAAGCTGCAGTCCCATCTGTCTCGCCTTTTCATCTGGTGTGTGTAAACGGCTCGATTTTTTTTTTCCTTTCTCTCAAGAATCAACAGGAGCTTGAGCTTAAAGTCTGTCACCTTATGATACCTTACGTTTATTTATACGCTCATAAAATGACGGGGTTTATAGAGAACCTAAGGTGAAGATCACCTGCTTCATCTAGTGTATGGAACGTTCTTCTTCTTCTTCTTCTTCTTCTTCTTCTTCTTCTTCTTATTATTATTATTTACAATTGTATACAGAAAACACATCAAATTCATATGAAGTATAATTTAATTTAATCAAAAATCAGTTTGTTGTGATTAAACTGAGTGGTTTTGTTTTCATCATTTCGGTTTTTCAACTCTGATCTTTGAAAAAAACAACATAATACAGTTTAGTATTTACTGAAGATTCAGGAGGCTGAAATGCAAAACAAACCGTTCTGATTGGCTGATCTTTAACACGAACTTTAATTAATTATTAAACGTATCAGCTTGGCGTTCAGAATTCTATACCATGTACACTTTATAATTTATAAATTAAAGAAATGAGATAAATGAGATGCTAAATCAAGTGACCGCTAGTTTAGGAGTTTGGGAACATTTGATTTGTTGTGTGGTTGTGTTCGTCTGTATCGTGTTCATTTCTAATCTCTGATGTCTGTCTAAGTTCAGTCCGATTTCCTGTTTAAGGCTCACTGTTGTTTTGTTTTTACTGCTCAACCTCATTGGTATATCTAAGGGCCTTTTTACACCCGGTCACTTCGTGTGTGTTCTCTGATCCGATAGCTATCTGATTTGTTAAAACTGTTCCATTTACATCGGGCCACATAAACGCGTCTGGGCGAATCGGATATCGATCCGATCTTTCTACTCCCGCCCAAAATGCTAATATATTTGACCTCGTTTCCGGGGTAACTGAAACGGAACACGCTTTGGTGTCTGTGGTTTTCAGAACACGGTCAAAAAGAAGACGAAAAACTCATTATGATGGTTATGCTACAAAAAACAGCGTTTACCGTTTGTTTCTGGCACGATGCAGGACTCGTGAGTCACCTGCGAGTGACGTACTTCCGTTTGGGAGGAGTATAGCGCTGACGTATGTGGCTTGAACAACCACATACATTTACACCTGTCCAGTTTCATCTGAAACGCGTCCCAGACCACCTCCTGAAGGGGTTTGTACCATCGGGTTTATATCCGTCTCCAAAACGTTTCGGAGGGCATTTAGACCTGGTCTTTTTACCGTCAGATAGCTATCTGATCACAGAAAACGCAGGAAGTGACCAGGTGTAAAAAAACCCCTCTTAGTACTTATGCTATGATTACGTTCCCATGACAACTATACCGCTTTAATAAGGTTCGAATTAAATTACTGCACATTCTCTTTTGTCTTTAAACTCTGAAATTTGTCAAGTTTTTTTGTATTCGCTCTCCTGATCTGATTAAAGCTCTGAACTTTAGATTCACTCCAAAATAAAATTCTGTGAAATTTTCTGCGTGTTTCTCGCGCACGCTGTCGATGTGATAAGATTGTAGCCTTTAGGCGCACGGCGGTGCGTGAAATGTAGCCTCATTATCTCTCAAGAGATTAATTAGAAATCATTACGATAATGGTTGTTTGTGAAGTTTGCATCCCAGATGAATTAGAGACGAGAAAACGTGCACAGCGTGAACTTTTCCGAACGTAAACCGTCAGAAGGATGAATTGAGACGTCCTTTTTTTTCCTCGTCGTATATCTCTGTACGAAATCTCTAGACGCATCACATACAGCTAATTGTTTACAGCTTTCACGTGGAGTTAAAGGTCTAATCGGATTAACTCCAGTCTCTGCTCTTCCTCAATCTGTGACACAGAGCTCGGTGTTTAGATTTGAAAGTATTCGTGGGGAGCTTCTTTGTGATTGTTCTCCTGGTTGTTTACACGAGAAACCACGGAACAGCAGGCTTTTGGAAAGGAGAAGCCACAATGATGTAGTGTTTTTTAAAAGCGAAGCTCTCCGGGCGTTGGGAACCATTTTCAGTCTTGGCCTCGGCCCAGAAGGCCTGGAGGTGTCTCTCGGGTCTGTCTCCCGCTGCAGATTTGTGGAGGATTGCGGTCGATCCTGAAAGCTCTGCACTGTTTTGCTGTCTAACCTTTCCAGTGCCTTCGTGATTGCTCTGCATTTCATCATGAGTTGTGCAAAGCCTTGATCCGGATCAGCTGCGAAATGTCTTTGATACTCTTTTAGCCGTACTTAATATTTTATAGCTCGCAGATGGCTGTTTTGCACTTTGGCAGGCTATAAACGCTTATGTACAATAGACTTCATGCTCTGTAATAATGAAGCTGTGACCTCACAAATGTTTGTATTTACTTATGCTTTTTGGGATTTGGGAGAAATCTGAAATTAGTTTTTTAATTTATTTATTTATTTAAAATATTCTCATGACTCCAGTTGTTCATGTGGGGAAAAAGTTAGCGACAGAGTGGATAGAGATGTAAAGATGTTTGTATGTTGATGTTCCACTGTACTTATTTATCTGAATGCACAAGCAGTCCTGCGGTGCTCTCGAATACAGATACACATGCAGCTTTTTGGGACTTGGATGCTAAACAAATTCAGATGCATTTGTTTAGCATCCGAGCTAGGCTAATCCAGATACGAGCAGCTGCATGTGTCTCTACAGAAGAAACTGTTTCATTTTTACTAGTATTAGTAGCATAACTCGCTAGCTACCTAGCATAACTCGCTAGCTACCTGGCCTGGCATAACACGCTAACTACCTGGCATAACTCGCTAGCTGCCTGGCATAACTCGCTAGCTGCCTGGCATAACTTGCTAGCTACCTGGCATAACTCGCTAGCTACCTGGCATAACTCGCTAGCTACCTGGCATAACTCGCTAGCTGCCTGGCATAACTCGCTAGCTGCCTGGCATAACTCGCTAGCTACCTGGCATAACTCGCTAGCTGCCTGGCATAACTCGTTAGCTACCTGGCATAACTCGCTAGCTGCCTGGCATAACTCGCTAGCTATCTGGCATAACTCGCTAGCTGCCTGGCATAACACGCTAGCTACCTGGCATAACTCACTAGCTGCCTGGCATAACTCGCTAGCTGCATGGCACAACTCGCTAGCTGCCTGGCATAACTCGCTAGCTGCCTGGCATAACTCGCTAGCTATCTGGCATAACTCACTAGCTACCTAGCATAATTGCTAGCTACCTGGTCTGGCATAACTCGCTAGCTATCTGGCATAACTCGCTAGCTACCTAGCATAACTCGCTAGCTACCTGGCCTGGCATAACTCGCTAGCTACCTGGCATAACTCGCTAGCTACCTGCCATAACTCGCTAGCTACCTGGCATAACTCGCTAGCTACCTGGCATAACTCGCTAGCTACCTGGCATAACTTCACTAGCTTGTTTAATCACTGCCAGTTCCCAAGGCTGATTCTACTGTTATGATGCTAGCTGTTAGCAGTTAGCTAATCCAGCTATAGCACACAGGTTTTTGGAATCTTCCCTAGTTTTTCTGGCCACTAAGTGGTTTAAAGACTAACACAAGCCAAAAGCTGGGGAGAATCTTTATAGCACGCTCGTAAAAGGAGCCTCACGTCCTTGTGGTGCACTTTTTTTTTATGATTGAATAAACGTTTAGTTTTCTACTACGTAAATACAGAAATGTAAGAACTACATTTACATTATTTAGCAGACACCCTTATCCAGAGTGACTTACAACTGAGCAACTGAGGGTTAAGGGCCTTGCTCAGGGGCCAAGCAGTGGTAGCTTGGTGGACCTGGGGTTCGAACCCATGACCTTCCGATCAGTAGCCCAACACCTTAACCACATCCCTACATGCTTGTACAGAAATCAGTAACATTAGCCCTGTTAATTAGACTACAAATTAGTGAACAGTCATGCCTGGAAGTCAGAATATCTCCTCTAGTGATGGAGAACACAGCGGTGGATCACGGCGTTGTTGTTTGTTCTGTTCTAAATTTCGATCTGCCCGTTAAAAGCGGCCAAAATGCGTCATGCATGTAGGAATGTGGGTCGTTTGCAGGTCGGTTTATTGATCCATGACCAATGAGCCATTATCATTAAATGGAACATGGAGAGAAATCGAATCCTGGCCTCTCTCTCTCATATTCTCTCTCTCTCTCTCTCTCTCTCTCTGTGATAAGAGAAGAAGACGGGTGAGATAAAAACCTGTCATGAGCTCAGCATCAGACCCACACTGAGAGACAGATGAATTCAGCACAAGTCTCCTAGAAATTCTTCCCGCTGCTGTGGATCCAACTGTGAATATGGCACAGAGTAAAGATTCTGCTTCGTCTTCAGAGAGCCTGAACTTGCAAATGCGAATTAGAAACGAATTTCGAAACAGCTCATGTTTGTCTGCTAATTACAGAGTTGTTCACAATCTGGCAACCCGTAACTCATGAAACTTAAAATTTTGAGTGAGAAATTAAAATTAAACCGGACTTTTTTTTTTTTTTTTTTTTACAAAACAATTTCCTCAGATTAAACAGGATTAACAGGATGAGTGGTTTTGCTTTTTTTTTTTTTTTAAATTTAATTATTTTTATTTGCTTTACTTTTTATAATCATAGAATTACCCCAAAATTCAAATGCGATTTTTTTTTTGGTTTTAGGTAAATAATGTCATTTTATTTTGTTTTTACATTTTGTAGCATAGAAATAGCAAATTATTTTCTAATGATGCACTTTTATTATGTATTTATTTATTAATTTATTTATTTTGGAACAAAATAAATAATTAATAACAGGAGGAGAGAAAAAGATTTTTAGAAATTTTAATGGAGTTTCTCGTTGATCGTGTGATCTGGAACGTTCCATATATTTCACAGGGGTGCATGAATTTAGGCCAACAAACAAAACAAATCAAAACAAACGTGTAGCCAATGAGCAGAAAGGGGCGGGGCTTGTCAATATGGGTGGAGAGAGTGTTCAGTGCGCATGTGTGACATTAGCAGAAAGCGGTTTTAACATTGACATGGAGGATAAAAACAAAGAAAGAAAGAGAAGAAAGACTTACGATAAGGACAAGAAGTAGGACGTGTTAATATAGGATCAGCTTTCCAGCGCTGGAGAGAACTGAAGGAGCAGGAAGTTGGCCACATATTCACAGGTTGGAGTTTCCCGAGTCAATAACTCCTGAGCTAAACGCTGTTACTACACAAATAACACCTCTTTTCTATCGTAGTAATGTAGAGAGGCAGCTACAACCGCGTTTTGTGTAGTAACAGCGTTTAGCTCAGGAGTTATCGACTCGGGAAACTCCGACCTGTGAATATGTGGCCGACTTTACTTAAGACGCCGAGGCGCTTTTTTCCTTCTCGATAGGTGAGTAACGTTGGTTTTGCTTTGTTACACAGAACTAATATATGCCTTTGTCCTTTACATCATTATGCTTGTGTGGCATTTTTGCTTGTTTGTTTATCTACAATCGTATTGTTCTTCCCTTCAGCTATGATAAAGACACATTTCTTTATGTTAGTCGCCCGGGTTACGTATGTATGTGTGGGCGGAGCTATCGATACAGGGGTGGGACCCGTTTGGGTTAGGGGCGTGTTTGTTTTGGTGATTTCAAATGTCAACATTGGCTTTCAAACAACAGAGACCCCACCTTTAATCTATTAATGCAAAAAATAATAAGATTTAGAAGTATTTTAATGATTATTAGCAGGAAACATAGTGAAAAGCCCTTTTTGTAAGTTTGTAACCTGTAGCTTCTTCCTGAATTCCTCTCCGGTCCCATTCCTCTCTCTTTCTTCAACGCAATGAAGAGAAAATAAATTACGTCCTGGGCATAAATCTAGATTGTGGGTCAGTATAAACGTAATAGTTATTGATTGTTGTGGTTGTGTTTGTCTCAGTGCGCAGAGCTAATGAAGTGATTTATACCAGCGTTAATGGAAGACAGCATATAGACGTTATAGAAGGAGGTACGTTAGCTTCATCCTGAAGCTGTGGGAAAAGAGGCTTACTGGCGAAATATTAATAAACCACACACACACACACACACACACACACACACACACACACACACACACACACACACACACAAACACACAGTACACAGAGCTTTATTCCCCAAGTGTGTAAAACATGGTCATTCTTCTTTTAGATGTTTCTACTAAGTTTTGATCCTGTTGCTCATTTTTAATGGATCAAACCATGCTGTGTCTTCATGGTTGGAATTTTAGGTGTGTGTGTGTGTGTGTGTGTGTGTGTGTGTGTGTGTGTGTGTGTGTGTGTGTGTGTGTGTGTGTGTGTTTGTGTGTTTAAAAGGAGAGCGTGGAGTCAAAGCTGTAGTTTAAATCCCTACTTTTCACTCACATGTGATGGAAGTTTAAATGAATTATTATTATTATTATTATTATTATTATTATTATTATTAGTAGTAGTAGTAGTAGTAGTAGTAGTAGTAGTAGTAGTAGTAGTATTACTATGAGTAAAATAAAACTTCACTCCAGACAGGAAAAGGAAAAAGAAAAAAAAATCTGTCATTAATATAATGACATAATATAAACTTATTATTGATTACAACTTCGTAATATAGTAATAAAATGAACATCATGTTATCTACAGAATATTTTTTATATTTCATTATATTTATTTCTCCTGTAATCTTAAACAGTCTCTGGCAAAAGAATTTCCTTTAGGATTAATAAAGCTCTATCTTACAATATTTTAACATATTTATTATAACTTATCTTTTTTGGGAATAAAACCTTCTGTGTTCGTTTTAGGTAAAAATATCAACATTATCATGGTCTGATAAAACAGTTACACTCACCAGCCAGATGCTGGTTATTTTCCTGTAACTAGAAGAAATGTATTTATTTATATTTTATATATTGCCAGAGGTTTGGGAACCCCCCCCCCCCCCATCATCGAATTCAGGTATTCCAATCACACCCATGGCCACAGGTGTATAAATTCAAGCACCAAGGCACACAGACTTTTTCTATAAACATCTGTGAAAGAGTAGGCTGCTCTCAGGAGCTCAGTGAATTCGAGCTTGGTAGCGTGATTTACAGGTTGCCACTTGTGCGTTAGTGAAATTTCCTCATCGACTGTTAATGGTGTTATAACAAATTGGAAGCAGTTGGAAACATAACAGAAATTCAGCCACAAAGTGGTAGGCCACGTTAAGTCACAGCAGGTTCAGCACATGCTGAGATGCACAGTGCGTCATCAGATTAGCTTAAGAACAGTGCGTAGAGAGCTTGAAGGAACGGGTTTCCATGGCTGAGCAGCCGCATCCAAGCCTTACATCACCAAGTGCAATACAGAGTGCACAATGCAGTGGTGTAATGCACGCTGTCAGTGGACTCTAAAGCAGTGGAGACGTGTTCTCTGGAGTGCCAAACCCCCCTTGTCAAATATTCTTCTTCTTCTTCTTCTTGTATTACACCTCCATTATTGACGACACACACTTGTGTCTACACTTGTGTTTATTTCGTCATGTCTCATCACCTGTTATAATTTCAGTTTTATTTTTAATATTTACTTTAAGATCCAAACCCAGCCTCTGAGACCAGTGAGCACACACTAAACCTCATGTAAATATTTTTTACCAATCCTTTTGAACACAAAATTATTTATGAACTCACTGTTTGTAAATCCTGTAGAACCGACGCACCGCTAACTCTACACGGCCATTTTGGATCGAAAAAAAAAAATATAATGAAACGAATAATGTCATCCTAGACGGTTTGATTCTGGCTTTCCTACTAAATTTAAATCATTAAACGATTCAGATCCTTGGCTTTGACTCGATTCTGTGTTTATCCTTTTTTTGAAATGTAATTTTATTTGAAATATCTGATTGCAAGTCCATTTGTATAGATTCTTGATGAGAAATCCTCTCATTGAAGCGAATCAGATTAAAGATTCACTGAGTTTAAGGAGTCATACAAGCAGACTTGGATATTTAACACTATCTAAACACAGCCATACAAATAGATAATAAAAATATAATAAAATGATTCTATTTGACACTGTTATTACAAATGACTCTGAGCAGCTGAGCGAATCAGAACGAATCATTTAACTGAATCGACTCGTGGTGAGTTCTGAGGGAAGACGCTTGCTCTGTATATGGATGTAATAATATAATATTAATAATACTTGTGCACGTGCTTTAAAAGACTTCATGCCTAGTATTAAAATCATCTCTTGATGGTCTTCGACGAAGACGATACGTCCAGCATCCTGCCACTAGTCAGTGTATAAAAATTGGTGTAAGATTCCAGAGATAATACTTTTGTAAACATCCGCAGTAATCCAGGTTGTTGTCTGTTCCAGTGCCAAGAGCGCCGCTGTCTGTGAATTCAAAGTATCAGTGTATCATTATAGTAAATCCAGTGGCTCCGTTTTGTCCATCGTTGTGCTCCTTTCACTGATTCACTGCTCTCTCATTCAAGTGAATCAGTGAGTTACTTCTTTGAGAGAGGAGCGAATCACTGAAAGAAGTGACTCACTGATTCACCTGAATGAAAGAGGAGTGCATCAGTGAGTCACTTCTTTCAATGATTCACTCCTCTGTCATCCAAGTGAATCACTGACTCACTCCTCTCTCATTCAAGTGAACCAGTGAGTCACTCTTCTGACTTATTCAAAGCGTTCACTCCATAAAAGGCAAAGCTTATGCCACAGCGAGGTGACTGTTTTAAACAACTGCAAAAAGGTATGAAGGTGTCGTGTCTGTAGCAGTAACTTAATTTTTGGAGTCAAATCACAGACAAAGTTGATTAGGTGTGAATCAGTCTCATTCATTTTATATTTATACAAATATGCTGGGGGGTTTTTTTTGTTTTTTTTTACTGAACTTGATTTCCATGAAAACAAAATTTTCCATAATTATATAAACCAGGAAAGATTAATAAATTCTGTGATCATTGTGTTTGACTAATTAGTGGTCTGGGGTATTTTACAGTAAGCCCATGTTTTCCCTCTTCAGCGATAGTGGAGTGGAGTTATAGTGCGACTCACTCGGTGACGGACATAAAGACCGATCGTGGTGTAACTTCTGTCTCACTGTATCGATGATCAGAACGGACGCGAGCACAGCAGATGTGTCTTTGATTGTTTCTAATTATCGGTGTCTGATTAACACCGGAGAGGGTTGGAGATTGAGGTCTGTTTGAACCAGCTGGCCGTGTGGGAGTTTGTGTACACGGTGACCCACATCAGTGACTGACATCCCTTCTGTCTAACGAACCATCAGTGTGTAAGAAATTACAGCTACATACAGCTGAGCGGTCCGGCGCCATTAATACGAGGCATAGAAAGAGAAGAGAAGCTGGTAAGGAAATGACAATGAATTTACAGCTGCTATAATGTAAGTGACAACATGTAGCTCTAAATGGATAAAAATATGTTTTTTTCAAAAATTTACAATCATTCCTTCATTTTCTACCGCTTATCTGAACTTCTCCGGTCACGGGGAGCCTGTGCCTATCTCAGGCGTCATCGGGCATTGAGGCAGGATACACCCTGGACGGAGTGCCAACCCATCACAGGGCACACACACACTGTCATTCACTCACACACTACGGACAATTTTCCAGAGATGCCAATCAACCTACCATGCATGTCTTTGGACCGGGGGAGGAAACCGGAGTACCCGGAGGAAACCCCCGTGGCACGGGGAGAACATGCAAACTCCACACACACAAGGCGGAGACGGGAATCGAACCCCCAACCCTGGAGGTGTGAGGCAAACATGCTAACCACTAACCCACCGTGCCCCCCAATGCTCCATGCTGGTCACTGTCACTCCTCATGATGTTTTTGATTATTTTTGTATCACAGCATGACACACAGATGTTTATTCTATAGAATACGTATATTCTAGATCTATATTCGCTTGAATCATCTGTTGACCCAGACATACACTCATCACTCTCCTAAATACTCACTACATCTGTATTAGTTACAGCTTAATAAAGAACATGCTCTAGAACGTTAAGAAGTTGAGGTCACAGGACCAAACCTCTGGAAGAAGAGACGAGTTGCTAACGTCTAAGCAGTGTTTATTTAATTGCATAATTTCTCTAACTGACTGCTCTGTTTAGAGTGTTTTGGGAATCAGGCTTGAGTGTGTTGAGTGTGATGATTGTGTTAAGTTTTGATTGATTATTGTGTTGTGTGATTGCTTTAAGTGTGTTGAGTGTGATAAGTGTGACGATTGTATTGACTGTGATGAGTGTGCTGAGTTTCAGTGTGATTAGGTTGAGTGTGATTAGTGAGTTGAGTGTGATGAGTGTGTTGAGTGCAGCGAGTGTGTTGAGTGTGACGAGTGTGTTGAGTGTGATGGGTGTTTTGAGTGTGATGGGTGTTTTGAGTGTGATGAGTGTGTTTAACTGTGTTGAGTGTGTTTGATGACCCTCTGTGTGGATTTTCCCTTCTCAGGGTGTGACTCTCTGTAACTCAGCAGCTGGATCCGAGGCCAAAGTTCACAAAAAACAGGATTATTTTTCACTACAGGAAATCTGAAGCGAATCATTTTGTCTCCTGGAGTTTTCCCTGTAAACGTCTCTTCTGTCTTGTTTACAGATAAATTTCAGATAAAAATGTATGATTTGTATCCTGAAATTTTCTGTAAAGCTGAGACAACGGACGTTGTAATTACACCACAACTTTACAATGTTACACACAACTTTACAATGTTACACACAACTTTACAATGTTACACACAACTTTACAATGTTAAACACAACTTTACAATGTTACACACAACTTTACAATGTTACACACAACTTTACAATGTTAAACACAACTTTACAATGTTACACACAACTTTACAATGTTACACACAACTTTACAATGTTACACATAACTTTACAATGTTACACCACAACTTTACAATATTACACACAACTTTACAATATTACACACAACTTTACAATGTTACACACAACTTTACAATGTTACACCATAACTTTACAATGTTACACATAACTTTACAATGTTACACCACCAACGGGACAAGAGGACAACAAAACGCTGGACACGAGGACACCAAAACGTGACAAGAGGATCAGCCACAACGGACAACCAACGTACCACACAAGGACACCACAACGGACCACCACAACGGACCAAGAGGACAACACAACGGACAAGGGGGTACCACACAACGGACAATTGAGGACAACCACAACGGACACACAAACTGGACAATATTACACACAACTTTACAATATTACAACACAACTTTACAATGTTACACCACAACTTTACAATATTACACCAAAACTTTATAATATTACAACACAACTTTACAATATTACACCACAACTTTACAATATTACACCACAACTTTACAATATTACAACACAACTTTACGTATTATTTATTACTTCATACAGTTTTGCATGTTTTTTGTTTAAATAACATGGAAACATAGGTGTGTGTGTGCGGGTGTGTGTGTGTGTGTGTGTGTGTGTGATTTGCACCTCTATTGAAAGAAAACAGACGTTAATAAAAAGCACACTGGTGTTGCACTGCACATTTGATACCCCCCTGTAGAGTCCGAAGAGTCACAGTGCTTATTAAAAAGAGCTTCGATTCTCATTTCATGCTCCGTGGCACAAAGTAGTAAGATGAATATGTTTAGACTGCGGTTCGGTTAATGTGAATAAATCCGGTTCATCGCCTCCTGTTCTTCCTCAGATCTTCACTCCAACTCCAACTCCAACACTTCATTGTCCTGCTCTTCGATCCACTGCTGTGCACTGTTCACATTTTGTTTGCATCTCTTTACTATATATATATATATATATATATATATATATATATATCTTTTTTTATTGGTCTTTCACCCCCCCCCCCTTGTTGCCATGGAAACTGACGGTCATGTCCGGGGGCTTTACCGGCGTGCCCTGTGCGAACCCCGAGTCGTGGTAAACAAGCATAACAATGATGTGTAGATGGAGGATTCTATCATAACAAACGAGCGATTAATTAATTATTTAATCCGTTATCGAATATCTGATCTTTATGTTTTTAGAGATTCGATCCTTGCTGAGATTTTTATGGTGGCTTCACTCGCTCTCTACGACATTCTGCTGTTTTAAAGGTTACGTGATGTCGATAACACGAAGGAAGCACGTCGTGACCTTTCCTCCACGTCCTGCTTTTTTCGACATTACGCTGTCAGGAGGATGAGGAGCGTCTTCAGAGGAAGAGCGGGACGTTTATCCACCTGCGATTCTATACAGAATATGTTATTTTTCATAACATCAGCACTGACGGTAGCTTTATATTCATCGATAATACGCTCTCCTTCTAACACGTTACGGTTTCTGTATTAACGGGTCGATCGCAGGGACTCTGCGTAACTACAAATGGATAAAAAATACGCGGTGATATTTTTTCGATAAATAAATAAATAAAATGCTGCGGTCTAAAAGGATTAAAAACGCTTGCGTATGTGTGATTTATTGGACAATAATCACCAAATTCGTGACTACATCTACATACATGTTCATTTGTTGCTCAGTAGAAAGTATTGGCACCCCTCTACCCCATCTGGTAGTCGCACATCATCAGCGTTGAGCAGATGTTAGTGAAGTATATTTGATCTGCCAGATAAACCAGCCACTGAACATCATCTGCTCTGATCTTCCTCACAGATACACAGACGAGGTGTGAAGAGAGTTTCTGAGAAACGTCACGGCTACTCACAGGGAGAGACATTTACAGGTACATATGGTATGGAGAGATTTTTTTTCTGTATTGACTCATTTGCAACACGATTCATTTATTCACCACCTGATTCATTTCTGACTCATCTGATGATTCATTTTTTCACTCACCGAATCAGACATCTTGCTTAGACACATGTTCGTAAATGTCGTACGTCGAACTGATCCTGAACACCTCGGACCGACAGGCTTACTAGATTTCTGTAAATATGCAAATAAGGTGATTCAGTTCAAACTCAAAGTTTCTTTATTTTATGTGACGTGTTAACAGGAGGTTTATTTGTCTAGACTATTTGATTTACGTGTTACATATTTCTATTATATTCTATTCTATTAAAGTATAACTTTTATAGTATTTTTCATTCATTCATTCTCGGGTCACGGGGAGCCTGTGCCTATCTCAGGTGTCATCCGGCATCGAGGCAGGATACACCCTGGATGGAGTGCCAACCCATCACAGGGCACACACACACTCTCATTCACTCACACACACACACACACACACACTACGGACAATTTTCCAGAGATGCCAATCAACCTACCATGCATGTCTTTGGACCGGGGGAGGAAACCGGAGTACCCGGAGGAAACCCTCGAGGCACGGGGAGAACATGCAAACTCCACACACACAAGGCGGAGGTGGGAATCGAACCCCCAACCCTGGAGGTGTGAGGCGAACGTGCTAACCCCTAAGCCACAGTGCTATTTTTTTACTTTGTTCTTTAAATCCATTCTAGTATTTTATTTCTTATTGAAATATTACAATAAACCAAATACAAGGTGATTAAACATATTTGCTAATATCTTAACATAAAGATATTTGCTAATATCCAGCATTTATTTGTAGAAAAAAAAATCTCAATAGAATTGTCACAACCGGAAGAGGAAGGAGACAGACCCGTATGCAGGATAGCTTCAAATGAAAGGGGTTTAATAAATAATAAAGACAATGACATAAAGACGATAATAAAAGCAATACAAATGAAGACACTTAACAAAGACTAGACATGACGAGGGGTAAACGTAACTAATGATTCCGCGCTGCAATCGGCAACGCGGCTCACTTAAATATAAAAAGACACGATGACACAATAAGGATCAGGTGTGAAGACAGGGAGGGGCAGACGAAGGCGGGGCAGACACGTGACGAAGAAGATAAACACAAACAGCACGTGGCCAAAAGTCCGGGTTGAGTCCTGACAAGAATAAAAGTAAAATAAGAGTTCATTAATTCACAAGAAATACACAAGAAATCTGGCCTCGATCCGTTTCCATACATAATTCTGTGTAAACCACAAATTGAGTAACTTTTGTGTTAGCAACACTAGCTAACGATCTATTCTGTTTTTCAAGCTTTAATTTTTAACACGACGTCTTTATATACGTTTAGCGAGACGTCGTGTTAAAAGTTAAAGCTTGAAAAACAGAATACATCGTTAGCTAGTGTTGCTAACACAAAATCAATCATCAATCACGTTGAATCATTTCTATACAAATCTGTGACAACTCCTAACGATTCTCTCAAACGATTCCTTGGATCAGTCGTACAGCGAGTCATTACAGGAGTTCCTACCTCCAGTAATGACTCGCTGTACGACTGATCCAAGGAATCGTTTGAGAGAATCGTTAGGAGTTGTCACAGATTTGTATAGAAATGATTCAGTGGTATGTAAGCAGGACCGATTCACAAGGATTTGATTCAGTTTTACATGTCAGTAATCCTAATTAAATCTCATGCGCTGATTTAACTGTCACTGTTTATTGATTATCAGTCGTTTTACCGTTTCAGCCTCGTTGCATAAATTTGTCATCAATCTAACGCCGTTTCCTCAGTAGTGTTCTACATTATGCCTGTTGAACAGCATCAACAGAGTCATTTGAATGTCTCTCGCTGATCTGGTGGCTGTTAAACCGGAGTCAAGTCCAGGAGCAAGTGTTTTGTTCTGATTGTTTTTATGGGCTAACGGACATGGATTAGCGGGATGCTAATATCAGATTTAATATACAGAGCAAGAGAATTCTCCTTTCAGATATTATTAATAAATAAAAGTAAAGTTTAGATACAGATTTCTTTTAGGTACAAACTACGTTTATTTATTTTTATTTGTTGTATGAAATGTATTCAGAGTAAGTAAATATCAGAGATGGGTGGACTCGAGTCATATGACTTGACTCGAGTCAGACTTAAGTCGCAAATTTGAGACTTGAGACTTGCTTGACAAATATTAAAAAAAGACTTGACTTTGACTTGACATTCATGACTTGAGACTTGATTCGGACATGAGTTAAATGACTCAGAGATGGGGGACTAGACTTGACTCGAGTCAGACTTAAGTCGCGAATTTGAGACTTGAGTCTTGCTTGACAAATAATAAAAAAAGATTCAACTTGACTTTGACTTGACATTCATGACTTGAGACTTGACTCGGACTTGAGTTAAATGACTCAGAGATGGGGGACTTGACTTGACTTGAGTCAGACTTAAGTCGCAAATTTGAGACTTGAATCTTGCTTGACAAATATTTAAAAAATGACTCGACTTGACATTCACGACTTGAGACTTGACTCGGACTTGAGTTAAATGACTCAGAGATGGGGACTTGACTTGACTCGAGTCAGACTTAAGTCGCAAATTTGAGTCTTGCTTGACAAATAATAAAAAAAGACTCAACTTGACTTTGACTTGACATTCATGAGTTGAGACTTGACTCGGACTTGAGTTAAATGACTCAGAGATGGGGACTTGACTTGACTTGAGTCAGACTTAAGTCGCAAATTTGAGACTTGAATCTTGCTTGACAAATATTAAAAAAATGACTCGACTTGACATTCACGACTTGAGACTTGACTCGGACTTGAGTTAAATGACTCAGAGATGGGGACTCGAATTGACTCGAGTCAGACTTAAGTCACATTTGAGTCTTGCTTGACAAATAATAAAAAAAGACTCAACTTGACTTTGACTTGACATTCATGAGTTGAGACTTGACTCGGACTTGAGTTAAATGACTCAGAGATGGGGACTTGACTTGACTTGAGTCAGACTTAAGTCGCAAATTTGAGACTTGAATCTTGCTTGACAAATATTAAAAAAATGACTCGACTTGACATTCACGACTTGAGACTTGACTCGGACTTGAGTTAAATGACTCAGAGATGGGGACTCGAATTGACTCGAGTCAGACTTAAGTCACATTTGAGTCTTGCTTGACAAATAATAAAAAAAGACTCAACTTGACTTTGACTTGACATTCATGAGTTGAGACTTGACTCGGACTTGAGTTAAATGACTCAGAGATGGGGACTTGACTTGACTTGAGTCAGACTTAAGTCGCAAATTTGAGACTTGAATCTTGCTTGACAAATATTAAAAAAATGACTCGACTTGACATTCACGACTTGAGACTTGACTCGGACTTGAGTTAAATGACTCAGAGATGGGGACTCGAATTGACTCGAGTCAGACTTAAGTCACATTTGAGTCTTGCTTGACAAATAATAAAAAAAGACTCAACTTGACTTTGACTTGACATTCATGAGTTGAGACTTGACTCGGACTTGAGTTAAATGACTCAGAGATGGGGACTTGACTTGACTTGAGTCAGACTTAAGTCCCAAATTTGAGACTTGAATCTTGCTTGACAAATATTAAAAAAATGACTCGACTTGACATTCACGACTTGAGACTTGACTCGGACTTGAGTTAAATGACTCAGAGATGGGGACTCGAATTGACTCGAGTCAGACTTAAGTCACATTTGAGTCTTGCTTGACAAATAATAAAAAAAGACTCAACTTGACTTTGACTTAACATTCATGAGTTGAGACTTGACTCGGACTTGAGTTAAATGACTCAGAGATGGGGACTTGACTTGACTTGAGTCAGACCTAAGTCCCAAATTTGAGACTTGAATCTTGCTTGACAAATATTAAAAAAATGACTCGACTTGACATTCACGACTTGAGACTTGACTCGGACTTGAGTTAAATGACTCAGAGATGGGGACTCGAATTGACTCGAGTCAGACTTAAGTCACATTTGAGTCTTGCTTGACAAATAATAAAAAAAGACTCAACTTGACTTTGACTTGACATTCATGACTTGAGACTTACTTGTGATTGGCACATGTGTGACTTACTCCCACCTCTGGTAATTATGAGTCTTGAGCAGATATGAGGTGAAACTATGCTAGAATTATTTATTTATTTATTTATTTATTTCCTTTGAATGCTTTAACAATCCAGAAATCTTCTATTTTTTCCTTGCCAAGGAAGAAGGCTGTAATTATACAATCGCACAAAAATACTGTGCATAAAAAAGGCCATTCACGGCTCCTGCGTTAATCCTGTCACTCTGACTGTATAGAGCTGACTGGATTCTGAGCTCCGGAGCTGTCAAGTCCGCTCCGAATACGTGAAAAGAGCAAGATCCTGGTTTCCATGGAGAATTTAATCTGCTGTTTCTACCTCATCAGTGAATTAATGACACGTTCTAACAGAAGACGAGTTTCTTTGAGGTTTCTGGCTGTCAGGAATAAGCTGTAGAACAAACATCTCTGTGTGGGAGTGCAGCAGATTTCTGGAAGCTCACTTCCTGTCGGTTTCATTTATTTCCAAAAATCACAGACGTGAAGACTTTTACCAGGACTCAGGTGTGGTCTTTTAAACAGCTACATTTCTTCTCTGATGGATTTTTCCATGTTGTTGTTATTCTGGAGGCCAGCTGCGCAGAGCTCTGGGTGCGAAAATTTTGGTGCCCCTTTCCTCCGGAACAAGACGTCACTCGCCAGCTGGGGTCTTATTCAGACTCGGACTCACTCGGCGGACTGCGTGGATCGTTAGACGCCACCTTTAGATTTCACTTAAGGTCTAAAGTTTACGTTGATATTTACACTGGGAAAGTTTCCACTATTCAGTATCAGATGGCGCTAAAACCAGTCACTGAATCATTCAGAATCAGATCCACAGTGTTCACGAGGTTGCCAGATAATTCTTGTTTAGAAGTATTCAGAATGGGATTTTGCATTGCGAAATCATGCAATTAAATATTTTTCTCCAGAAGCCAAAAAAACGTTTCCTCCTGTTAATGTCGTGTCCGTGCCGATGATAGTATGAAGCTCATATGAAAGTAGACATGGATGTTTTATAGCTTCGAAGCATTTGGAGACTTTTGGAGAATTTTCCCAGCCTGATTTATTTTTTCATCAATTGTCACCATGTAATTCTCTCTGTTTCTCTCTCTCTCTGTGCTGCTAAGTTACTGAACCTGTCCTTTCATGTCTCACTTAGCTTCGTCTGTCTTCGGTCAATGACTTTCATCCTCAAGAGAGAGGAAACTTGCAGTCCAGCATCCATCACTCATTTATCGTAGATAAGCCAGAAAGCAGCTTGGTTCAAGAAAAACAACCTCTTTTTTCCCCTTTTATAATAACGAGGCCTGGGAAAGCTGCGAGAGCAGCCCTCTCACACTGTTAGCGCACGTTGTTTTAGGCTTTTCGGCAGCGCCTTGGTGAAACCTGAGGTGGTAAATTAACGGCGTAACACGGTGTTCATTTTTGAGCGCGAGGATAAACATCGAGAGCTTGTTGGAGTCGCTGTAAACATCAAATGTAGGTGTTTAACAGAACAATTCATACAAGTTACAGAATAATAAAGTCTAACATGTATATATATGTATATGTAAGAGATTTAATACAGTCTTGTAGTCACAGTAGTTTTGTTGCTGTATTAATACTCACCAGGTTTGGAAAGATAAAGTATCTACGGTACGTTACTGAGTTAATACCACAGCACGTCGTCACAATCTAATCACCGGAAAATTAGATCATTTGGAAATTGTTGTCAGGTTGTCAATCATCATTGATCTGACACACGCACACACACACATACACACACTTCTACAAAACAATTGTAGGTTTTTTTGTAACTAACTTTATAGTGTAATTATTTGTTTATCTTTCTAACAATCGATGGTTTCCAGAATGTTCTTAAAACATTTGTTGTTGGTTCCTAAAACGTTCCCGATGATTTTTACAAGTTATTCCGAGAAGTTTTCTGTACAGATGTGTAACAATCAGACTGTGCTGCACATTATGGTCCAGAAAACATTCCCTAAAGTAATTTGAAACCTCTCACGAACCTTGTGACGTCGCAAAGAACGTTCCTGTAATATTCTGATAACGGTTTTAGAAAACATTCATCTAACATTCAAGTGAAGTTTAAATCTCTCAGAAACCGTGTAGTAACCTTTAACGTTCTCTCAGAAACTGTGTAGGAACCTTTAACGTTCTCTCAGAAACCGTGTAGGAACCTTTAACGTTCTCTCAGAAACCGTGTAGGAACCTTTAACGTTCTCTCAGAAACCGTGTAGGAACCTTTAACGTTCTCTCAGAAACCGTGTAGTAACCTTTAACGTTCTCTCAGAAACCGTGTAGGAACCTTTAACGTTCTCTCAGAAACCGTGTAGGAACCTTTAACGTTCTCTCAGAAACCGTGTAGGAACCTTTAACGTTCTCTCAGAAACCGTGTAGTAACCTTTAACGTTCTCTCAGAAACTGTGTAGGAACCTTTAACGTTCTCTCAGAAACCGTGTAGTAACCTTTAACGTTCTCTCAGAAACCGTGTAGGAACCTTTAACGTTCTCTCAGAAACCGTGTAGGAACCTTTAACGTTCTCTCAGAAACCGTGTAGGAACCTTTAACGTTCTCTCAGAAACCGTGTAGTAACCTTTAACGTTCTCTCAGAAACCGTGTAGTAACCTTTGTAGTGTAGTAACCAGCGCATTTGACATCTCTGGGGAATCTTCTTGTAACCCTTGATATTTTAGAGAACGTTCGTAGAACGTTCTCAGCACGTTACAAAATAGTTCCTAAAAGAAAACAACAACATATGGGAACCAAACGCTGACGTTAAGGAAATGTTCTGTCTCCGCTGTGCCTTTACTCCAGAGTTTTGCCATCGCCAACCATGTTGCCATGGCGACAGAGACTTTAATAATGCAGTATAGTGGCTGGTTCTGTGGCGAGCTCGCAGATAAGGCTCAGGTGCTGAGTCTACAGTGTGGAGAAGAGGATTTAACAGCAGCGTGTGAATTTAGTAGAGTGAATGATGTGTGAATTTGGTTCTTCTCGCTTTTGCTGCTTTTAACGAGATGCACAGTGTGAGCGATGGATACGTCACTCATTAAATCCACACAACTAACTAAAGACTGTGGCTTCTTTGGAACTACAAAGATAATGTAGCTAACATGGAATGGAGGTCTGAAGCCTCCAGTTTAGCATTCTGCATGAATAAATCGAACAGATGTAGCTATCCACGTTGTGTGACAAATAAAAATGATCGCTTGTTTTCCTCTGCGCTCAGGTAGTGGGCGTGGCTTGTGTCTGTGTATGTTTGTGTATGTCTGTGCGTGTATGTTTGTTGGTTGTGTATGTGTATGTGTGCAATAGTGTGTATGCAGTAGTGTCCATATACATGTGTGTGTGTGTATATATAGGTGTGTTTGTCTGTGCATTTGTGTGAGTGTGTGTGTGTGTGTGTGTGTGTGTATAGGTGTGTTTTTGTGTGTGCATTTTTGTGAGTGTGTGTAGGTGTGTGTGTATATAGGTGTGTATGTGTGTGCATGTGTGTGTGTGTGTGTGTGTCTGTGTGTGTGTCTGTTTGTGTTTGTGTGTATGTGTGTACATGTGTGTGTGTGTGTGTGTGTGTGTGTATGTGTGTTGGTTGTGTATGTGTGTGTGTGTGCAATAGTGTGTATGCAGTAGTGTCCATATACTTGTGTGTGTGTGTGTGAGTTTGTGTGTATGTGTATATAGGTGTGTTTGTGTGTGTATTTGTGTGAGCGTGTGTGTATATAGGTGTGCGTGTGTGCATGTGTGTGTGTATGTGTATGTCCGTGTGTGTGTATGTGCGTGTGTGTCCATGTGTGTGAATGTGCGTGTGTAAGCATGTGTGTATATGTCCGTGTGTATACTTGTATGTGTGTGAGTGTATGTGCGTGTGTGTATGTCCGTGTGTATGTGCGTGTGTGTGTATTTCCGTGTGTGTATGAATGTATGTGCGTGTGTGTGTGTGCGTGTGTGTGTGTATGTGCATGTGTGTATGTGCGTGTGTGTATGTGCGTGTGTGTGTGAGCATGTGTGTGTGTATGTCCGTGTGTGTGTGTGTGTGTGTATGTGCGTGTGTGTGAGCATGCAGTAGTATTGGACCGAGCGGCTGCCTCTTGATGGATTGAGGTGGTCTGAATCGGCTGTTTTGTGCGAGCTATGGGAAATCACTCCAGCACGCAGCACTTCCCCCGGGTCGCCCTGACACTTTGATTTATTTGGAGAGGAGCGGCATGTGATGGGATCCTGATCCTTCGCTCTTCTCCTCCGCTGACTTTCCTCTCGTCCGCTCAGCGATCCGGATTTTCAGGCGACTTTTCTTGCAGAATACAGTTTTGTTCTGGTTCATTAGTTTCCTCTGAAGCACGAAACACACTGCGGTTGGACCCGAGGTGTTGCTTTGTTTTGTTTTTGTTTTTGATCAGTCGTGCAGCTGTAAATCACAGGTTTATGTACATTAATGCACTCACTTGGCTAGGGTATGGTTTCTATAGCAACATTCAGGGGTCCGGTGCTTTGGATTAACTTCAGCAGAGAGGAAGAAAACATGAGAGTGTTTATGTCAGCTGTGAATAATGCACAACACAAAGTGTAACAATAAATGGATAAAAAAAACTGCAGCGTTGTTTATTAATAAACCGTTAGCAGAATATTGTGTGAACAGAAACGGAATAAAACTCTGTGTGGTGCTTTTATTAAAAATAATAAACTTTGTGTTTTGTCTCACCACAACACCGATGGTTATTTCCCTGAAACAGCACCACATACTGTTTTATTCCCATAGGGTTTGGAGACATCAGTGGTCTCAAATAAAGCTGGTAAACTTCAGAGACAATGACCACACACACACACACACACACACACACACACACACACACACACACACACACACACACACACACACACACAGGCACCTTTTGGATTAACACAACTCAAACCCAGTTAGGCTCTCCCCTCTTTCTCTCCCTCTCTCTCCCTCTCTTTCCCCCTTTCTCTCCCTCTCGTTCCCCCTCTCTCTCTTCTCTCTCTCTCCCTCTCTTCTTTCTCTCTTTTTATCTATACTATCTATATGTATATATCTCTCTATAAACTCTATCTATCTCTGTCTATCTCTTCTTATCTATCTATTTTTATCTATCTCTGTCTATTTCTATATAAACTCTATCTATTCTATATTTATTTATATATCATCGATATATCATATCTATATTTATCTATCTATTTTTATCTATCTGTCTCTTTTCTATCTCATCTCTATATTATCTATTCTATCTCTCTCTCTTCTCTCTCTTTCTCTCTCTCGCTCTCTCTCCTATCTCTCTTTTTCTCTCCTCTCTCTCTCTTCTCTCTCTTTCTCTCTCTCTCTCTCTCTTCTCTCTTTCTTTCTCTCTCTTTCGCTCTCTCGCTCTCTCTCCACTCTCTTTCTTTCTCTCTCTTTCACTCTCTCACTCTCTCTCCTCTCTCTTTCTCTTTCTCTCCTCTCTCTCTCTCCCCTCTCTCTCTGTCTTTTTCTCTCTCTCTCTCTCTCTCCTCTCTCTCTGTCTCTTTCTCTCTTTCACACTCTCTCTCTTCTCTCTTTCTTTCTCTCTCTTTCACTCTCTCGCTCTCTCTCCTCTCTCTCTTTCTCTCTCTCTCCTCTCTCTTCTCTCTCTGCTCTTCTCTGAAGCAGCAGTAAATCCTGCTGTTCTCTTAGTGATGATGTTAGAGAATAAAATGTGTGTGCAGGGAGATGGGAGAGGTTTGTGCACTAATGAACAGCCTCACCATTAACTTAAATCTCCCCTAATGCCCGTCATTACCCAGAGTGCATCATCAGACAGTGGCGTCTATCAGACCCGAGTGTCTCTTAGCAGACGGACGCGCACCTTTTACTTTATTAACGTTAATGGGATCATGCAACACATGTCAGTTACTGAGGTTTTATTATGGCTCAACAGGCTACATACGAACTAGAGCTCAGTTGTCGCTTGGGCTAATTTAATATTTCCTTGTGACGTAATGCGTTCATTTAAAGTGAAGTGTTGAAAATAAAAACAGAAGTGTGTTTTTCTTGATCTGTGAGTGCACTGAAAGCTCACGTGAAAGACTTCTTCTTCTCTTCTGCTTTAGCAAACTTCAAATATTCATTCATTTTGGACCGAAGACATTTTCACCACAAACAATAACGATAAAAATGCTAGCCAGCTAACATTAGCTATAACTTGCTATAGCTATAGGATTAGCCTCTATAACTTTATCTAATTATAGGATTAGATTCTCAAACCTGGACAAGTGCTGTTTCTGTAAATTACCTAATCTAAAGCTTAAACTTATGGATTTGTCATCACATCTGAAACAAGGAAAAAACGTAAAACGTAAAAACGCCTCAAATCCTTCCGCTGGATGTGACGAGAACGATGCAGCGGCGCTTTAGCGTTGTAGTTTTTCCAGCTCTCGCAGCTTACAGACTTTTACAGCAATCGTTGTTGCCTTGCTCGTAGACATGTAGCTCGCTAACTGCATTTATGCTAACTGGTTTTAAGCTAACTAGTTCTATGCCCCTTTGCATTTTAATAACATCTGAAAAAAAGAGGCTTTGTTTGTAGTGTTACTCGTTATGTTTGTTTGTATGTATGTTTGTTGAATGTGACGTCATCGTACTTGACAGACTAGCTGAAGAAATGCATCTCAGGTTGGAGTTTTCCTTGAACTTCTTTCATGATTTTTGATTGTTTCCACTGTAATCTGGCTTGCTTATTTATTTATTTATTTATTTATTTATTTATTCGTTCTTGATTTAGAAACGGAGGCTGGTTGATCCCCCAGCTGCATGGTGGGGACTATTGGCAGGATCACATGTCCAGGCTGTAGCATGCACCATGTGGTCTGAGGAGGTGGAAGGACATGTTTATTTAGTTTTCTGAGTCCTGCTCCCGGTGTGAACGAGACCAAATGTGCAGCTCCATCCGTCCTGATGGTGTTTATTGGCTTTTTTTTTTTTCAATTTTATTTTTTTTTCTACTCCCACTGTTTTTCATTTCTCAGTTTTTTCATCGCAGTGAATAAACAATCTCGTCATGCCCCGGTGTGTCGTCTCTCATTACTTCTGTCTGATTACTCGTGAGAAATCCGATTAGAGTATTTCACTTTGCATTTTTGTGAAACCCTTTACTGATAGATTTAATTTTTGGATGAACGTAACGTCTGTTCGTTTTTTTTTTTAAACGACGAAGAATGAGGTCATTGGTTTTAATTAAGTTAAGAGCACAAAGCTGCTGCTTTTCACTCAGACTCTAGAGAAAGACATCCCTTTTCTTCAGAGTGACCCAGACCCTGACTTATACGCTGATGAACGTCTGGTTTTGTCTCCAAAGGGGCAAGGAGACGCCTCTGCGAGAAGCACAGCCATGGAGGGCGACTGCCTCAGCTGTATCAAGTACCTCATGTTCATCTTTAACTTCTTCATATTCGTGAGTATCTTCTCTTCATTCTTCTCCTTTTCTTGTTCCCTTTCACAGCTTTTTATCTCGTCTCAACTCTGGACTTTTCTCCTCCAAACCGATCGATATTTCTACTCTTCTGTGTGAATCCTCAGAGACGATCAGGATCAGGGCGATGATGTAATACGGGTTTATCACCTCTTGTTTTCTGAAGTGAAGTTAATCACTAGTTTCTGGGGTTGCTTCGTCTGGACAGAGGGTTGAGTTTTCTTAAAACCATATGTGGTTCAAAAGAGACTAAAAAAACATCTAGAACATTCTGTGTTGCCACCTACAATAAAGTTGAAAGCTGTATCATGAGGAAGCACATTCATCTCGTGCCAAAGAATCCCGGTTTGGCCCACGAGCCTCAGCACCCTTCCTCTGTTCATGGCTTTTTTTCTTGTTAGCAGCCTTGTGAATTTCCCTTCACAAAAAAAGAGTTAAGTCACGTCAGGTAGAGAGGATTTTTTGTCGGAAAATCCTTCTGCAAAACTAACATGCTTGAACTCACAAGCTAGGGTTAAAAAGGTAGCTAGCTAGCTAGTCTATCGATGTGTAGCATCGATAATCCACCCTACATGACACAAATAATCCGAACAAAAAATACAAAGAACACTTTTCAACCTTTTAATGAATTTTGTACAACTAGCTTCCTTAAACTAGCTAGCTAGCAAGGGTTGAAAAGTCTTGGCTAATCAGTTATGTAGCTAGCTTTGCAACAGGATTCGTCTGACACCTTTGTACACAGAGTTGATCTGTTTTCTGCTTTCTTTCTTTTTTGTTTTGTTTTTTGGTCGGATCATTTGTGTAGCATCGATAATTCACTGTACATGACGCAAATAATCAACAACAGAAGGAAAGAAATCAAGAAAAATGTGAAAAGTCCTTCTACAAAGTAGCTTACTTAAACTTCCTTGCTGACTAGCAAACACTTTCTTATCCTAGCTAGCTAGTCAAGATATGTTTTGCAAAACTAGCAACTATCTTAAAATGAGGATTCAAACTTGCTTGTTAGTCAGCTAGCTGGGAAGCTAGCAAGTTCACATTTCTTCACTTTTTTTTTATTTCGTTTTCCTTGTTTTTCTTGTTTTGTTTGGATCATTTGTGAAACATTGATAATTCTCTCTACATGACAATAATCCTAACTTTAAAAATTAAAAAAAATGTGGAGACCTTCTGCAAACTAGCTCACTTAAACTTGCTAGCTAGCTACCTTTTTAAATGCTTTTTAATCCTAGCTAGCTAGTCAAGCTATGTTTTGCAAAACTAGCGATCTAAAACTGTCTAACTAGCTGACTAGCAAACACTTTTTAACCCTAGCTAGCGAGTCAGAGCTTGTTTGTAGCGTATAAACTCGGGTTATTGTTAGAGAACCCTGACCATTCTGGATTCTGATTTGTCAGAAAGTGTCGGCCAGATTTCTGTGGCGGCAGTTTATAGCTAATACGTTATCGTTTCTATAGTAACAGCTCATTCACTGGGGCTAATGATAAACGGATGGTTGGTCAATTAAACGGATTGAAGTATGCAGTTGACTTTGTCTGATTGAACGCTAATTACGATAAATACTTTTTCTCTTCTCCGAGCAGCTTGGCGGATCATTTTTACTTGGCGTTGGAATCTGGGTGCTGGTGGATCCCACAGGATTCAGAGAGATCGTAGCAGCCAATCCCCTGCTCTTCACCGGAGTCTACGTGATCCTGACTATGGGCTCCATGCTCTTCCTGCTCGGCTTTCTGGGCTGCTGCGGAGCCATACGCGAGAACAAGTGTCTGCTGCTCTTTGTGAGTTTATTTTCTGTGCTACGACTTGTGCTAGTGACAGGATTGTTAATCATGGTACAACTAGGTATGATATCTTTTTTTATAATATCTAATGCATCGCTAAGTGTTTGTTTGAAAAACAGGTGAAAATCTACGGATTAAAAAAAGATAAGAAATGTCAGTATTCGTTCAATAATAATAATAATAGGTGATAAAATGTCTTTGTTTTTTTTGTACAGTTCTTCCTGCTCATCCTCATCATATTCCTGGCAGAACTCGCGGCAGCCATTTTGGCCTTCATATTCCGGGAGCATGTGAGTATCCGTATCTCTACTTTTCATCCTCAGATTATTTCAATTACGCTGTGATTTATCTCCTAATTATCTTCCAGCTCACCAGAGATTATTTCACCAAAGAGCTGAAAGCACATTATCAAGGCAACAACAACACGGACGTCTTCACCGCCACCTGGAACACCATCATGGCTACAGTATGCTAAAATACTCGTTTTCATGTTTATGCTCTTTATTATCGCTCTGCCTTTCTTCGCTAACGCCGCTGTTCTCGCGTCTCACCGTGCAGTTTGAATGCTGTGGCGTGAACAGCGCTGATGATTTCGATCAGCAGAGCCTCTTCAGGCACCTGAACCCTGGCAGAGCGGTTCCTGAGTTCTGCTGCCTGAGGAACGAGCAGCTGATGAACGTGGATGAGTGTCTCAGAGGCAACATGCTGTTTCGCATCAAGGTTTACATCCTGCCTTTCATTCAAACGTTAACATGATCAGTGCTGAGTAATGATTAATCTGTCCATGAAATGTCTGATCTCAAAAACTTTATCCTCAATTAAAAAGATCAGGATCGATTCATTTATGAATATGCATGACGATGCAAATTAGGAAACGCCCTGCATCCTCCTGGAATGCTTGCTAGTGTCATATTGCTAACATAGCTAACATCACTTATTTTGTCACATACTTTTATACAATTAGCCGAACCTGAAAACTTCAAAACATAACGTTGCCATAGCAACCACAAGTATGTTCATCACTGACCTTGGGTTAAAGTTACAGTGTCATCGTAATAATTTGCATGTCAGTTATGATTGGTCTACGCCTTTGGATCTTACTAGTGACATCGTGAACTGTTCTTCTATGTAACCCCCCCCCCCCCCCAATCAGCTTCACTGTGAAAATGTGATCGATCAAAAATCATTTTCTATAACAGAACTTAAAAAACTCATCTCTCAGAACTTCTGCAAAATTAAACGTAACTCTGAACAGATAAATCATCGTTATTTTCCTTGACACGCATGAGAAGCAGAGTTTTATTGTGTCCTTGTGTAATTCTCGTAACTCTGATGTGTGTTAGATTTGTGAATGAGGTCATCATGTACATTCCTGCCAAAGACACAGCATCGTTCCACGTGATACTGAACCACGTCCTCCTGTGTGTGTGTGTGTGTTTTTTTAAAGGGCTGTTATTCAGCTGTGGTGGATTATTTTGAGGCGTACATCTACATGGCCGGAGCTCTCGCCATCGTCGTCCTGACCATAGAAGTAAGATCACGGTTCTGAATCCATTCCTGAAAGACATTTTAGCTGTTGTTGTGAACAGAAGACATGATTGTTAGTAGTAGTTTATTGTGTCTCACTGCCACCTGGTGGATAAAATGCTTACTGGATATCTATTATTTAAGATAAGATAAGTGACGTGACGTACGGCTAAGTACGGTGACCCATACTCAGAATTCGTTCTCTGCATTTGACCCATCCAAAGTGCACACACACAGCAGTGAACACACACACACACGCCGTCAACACACACTCGGAGCAGTCGTCAGCTATTAATGCTGCGGTGCCTGGGGAGCAGTTGGGGGGTTCAGTGCCTTGCTCAAGGGCACCTCGGTCGTGGCCGGCCCGAGACTCGAACCCACAACCTTAGGGTTACGAGTCAGACTCTCTAACCATTAGGCCAAGATAAGATAAGATAAGATAAGATAAGATATACCTTTATTCCTCCCACAATGGGGAAATTTCTCTGTTTCAGCAGCAAAAAGTAAGAAAATGCAAATATATAAAGTGATATAATAAACATAGAGACATAACATAATAAACAGTACATACAAAACAAAATGTAGAAAAAGAGACAACGAGTAGTAGTTACACTGAAAGACATTTTTCAAAATTTCTGTTATTGCACACGTTTTAAAATACTTTGTTATTGTTTATTATTGCAGTTAAACGGTAATAACGGTGTGTATTATGGTGACTGGTTCACTGGGAGCAGCTCTGATTGTAAAGTCTAATAGCAGCAGGGAGAAAAGAGCGTCTGTATCGCTCCTTCAGACACTTAGGATGTAACAGTCTGTTGCTGAAGGAGCTGCTCAGAGCTGACACCGTTTCATACAGGGGGTTGTGAGAGTCGTTCTCCAGCAGTGATAACAGTTTTGCTACCATTCTCCTTTCTCCCACCTCCTGTACAGTGTCCAGAGGAATCCCCAGGACTGATCTGGCCTTCCTGATCAGCTTGTCCAATCTCTACCTTTCTGCAGTAGAGCAAACCACACCATAGAATATGGCTGAGGCCACCACAGGGTCAAAAAAAGTCTTCAGTAGCTCTCCCTGCACTCCAAAAGACCTTAGTCTCCTCAGCAGAATATAGTTTGCTCTGTCCTTTCTTATAGATTGCCTCAGTGTTGTCTGTCCAGTCTAGTTTGCTGTTCAGATGAACACCCATGTATTTGTAAGAGTCCACTCTCACGATGTCCTTTCCCTGAATGTTCACTGGTGGTATTTATCAAGATGAAATAATTGAGTTCTAAAATGATGTTAAATAAACACTTTAACTGGTAATGAGTTTAACAAAAAAAGTATTCTTACTTGTGCCTGGGAGAGTACATAAAGCTCTGACTTCAACAAGCGCTAAGTCTCTAGGAAAACCCTGTTTTAAAAAAAAAAACGTTTTTTTTCCATATATATATATATATGTATATATCAGCCACGTTATAGACGTCATACTCACAGGCGGAGCTTCATCGATGTTAATCGTCGTACTTATTTTACCTTTTTGAGACTACTTCATCTACTAGCAAGCACGATGACCGTGTGATAAATCACACTGCAGACTGATGTTAATTCTTACATTTTTACCATCATGTAGGAATTACTGCTTTTGGATGAGTGTTAAAGAGATAAAATAACATTTGAGTAATAAAACTATTTGTAGATTACCAGGGTGATGTATTTCAATTCTGTGAAATTAGCTATAATTCTGTATAGCAACAAAGCTAAAATCGATCGGCTCGAACGATCCTTGCGCCGACCCTATGGTGCGTGGGGACCGCTTTATCTTCAGTTCTTCACTGTAGCTACTTCCTGTTTACTGTTTGACCTGCTGAAGTGGTTTCATCCTATCCTGTTTTATGGCCTCTTATTAAATGTGTAAAGAGGTATCATTTATCAAGAAAAATATCGTCCTCGAGGGAGTAGCAGATTGTCTCTGAGGAACGTACACAGCTAGAAATGTTAGCTTGATTTGCCGAAACAAAGAGAGAACAAAGCTAGTATGAAGCTGAGCATGTAAAAAGAATAATAATGCTGGACAGGCCAAATCCATAAAGGTTTAAAACATGACTTAAAGGTGGGGTCTCAGTTGTTTGAAAGCCAATGTTGACATATAAAATCACCAAAAAAAGCACGCCCCTAACCAAAATGGGTCCCACCCCTGTATCGATAGCTCCGCCCACACATACATACATAACCCAGGCAACTAATGAAAAAAAAACGTGTCTTTATCATAGCTGAAGGGAAGAACAATACGATTGTAGATAAACAAACAAGCAAAAATGACACACAAGCATAATCATGTAAAGGACAAAGGCATATATTAGTTCTGTGTAACTTCACTGTAATACACTGTACGGTCACCAAATCCTGCTCACACATCACTGATGTCTTGATAGTTATATTACAACACTTATTTGGCTAAAATGTGTTTTTGTATCATTTTTATGATTTATTTAATATGAAAATATTATACAACTTTACATAAGTCCCTCGGCGTCCCATCACAGGCCTTCCTGCTCCTTCAGTTCTCTCCAGCGCTTTCTTTCTTTGTTTTTATCCACCATATCAATGATTCAATCACTTTCTGCTAATGTCACACATGCGCACTGAACACTCTCTCCGCCCATATCGACAAGACACGCCCCTTTCTGCTCATTGGCTGCACATTTTTGTTGTTTTTGTTTTGTTTGCCGGCCCAACTCAGTTTTCTGAAGCGTTTCTAAAACAACGGAGACCCCACCTTTAACCTTACTAGAACTTTCTTCATAGCTACTAATATTGTAATAATGTTCTCTGTTAGTGACGAAGCGTGTTTGTTGTGTGTTTGAGTGTTTTTCAGTGTTTCTAATTAAGTTCTTTTTCATTTCTCAGCTCTTCGCGATGGTGTTCGCCATGTGTTTGTTCCGAGGGATCCAGTAATCTGTCCTAAGGACATTTCAAAAGACAAATGGCTCATAAAGAAGACACGCTTGTATATACGTCGTCTCTCTGTTTCCAAGGTGCCCGCAGTGACCAATTTGTACAGCTGGACCTTCCCTGGTTTTGTGAACTGAAAGGAGAATATAAAGCAGAAAATTTCACTCCTGTGGTGACATCGTGTCGTGTTTCAGCCCTTTAACACGGATAGAGGAAGAACTTGCACTGACGTCTGAATGGATATTTATAGAGGACAGTTTGTGTTTGTACAGAATCAAATACACGTTTTACCTTTTTCACCATAGCATCGAGCCACACTAAAACATTTCACAATGTGTGTGTGTTTGTGTAATCAGAAGCCTACATCTTCTGTATTGTAAAGTGCTGTGTATTGCAATTGTGTATATTTTATGTGATTTTTAGTAATGTGTTGTATGCCTTTGTACTTATATTCATGATACCTGATATATGTGACACTGATTGGTATTAAAAAAAAAAGAAAAATCGAAACAGTGTGATGTGTGCGTTCTTTTTTTATATTCTGTATAAAAGCAGTTCAGGCAGTAGTGCAGATACAAATCAGAGGTACTTGTGACGTGACGTGATATATGGCTAAGTACGGTGACCCATACTCAGAATTTGTTCTCTGCATTTAACCCATCCAAAGTGCATACACACACACAGCAGTGAACACACACAAACACCGTGAACACACACCCGGAGCAGTGGGCAGCCATTTATGCTGCGGTGCCTGGGGAGCAGTTGGGGGGTTCAGTGCCTTGCTTAAGGGCACCTCGGTTGTGGCCGGCCAGAGACTTGAACCCACAACCTTAGGGTTACGAGTCAGACTCTCTAACCATTAGGCCACGACTTACTGTGCTAATGATAGTCATATGCAAAAGTTTAGGAACCTCTGACAATTTTCATGATTTTCATATAAATATTTGGGTGTTTGGATCAGCAATTTCATTTTGATCTATCAAATAATTGAAGGACACTTCAGTAATATTTCAGTAGTGAAATTAGGTTTATTGGATTAACAGAAATTGTGCAATATGCATCAAAACGAAATTAGACAGGTGCATAAATTTGGGCACCCTTGCCATTTATTGATTTGGTTTGGTGGCTCATTAAGCCTTGAACTTCATAGACAGGTGCATCTAATCATGAGAAAAGGTATTTAATTGGTGGCCAATTGCAGGTGGTTGTTCTCTTTGATTCTCCTCTGAAGTGTGGTAACATTGAGGCTCAAAACGACTCTCAAATGACCTGAAAACAAATTGTTCAACATTATTGTTTAGTGGAAGGCTACAAAAAGTTATCGCAGAGATATAAGCGGTCAGTGTCCACTGTGAGGAACATAGTGAGGAAATGGAAGACCACAGACCACAGGCTTTCAATTATTTGATAAATCAAAATGAAATTGTTGATCCAAACATCTAAATATTTATAAATGAAAATCAAGGAAATCGTCAGGGGTTCTCTCTGTCCGCTCTCTGTCCGCTCTCTGTCCGCTCTCCTTCGCTGCTTCTTAGGGCAGTGGTGGCTCAACTGGTTAAGGCTCTGGGGTGTTGATCGGGGGATCGGGGTTCAAGGCCAAGCACAGCCGAGGCCCTCAACCCTCCCTGCTCCAGGGGTGCTGTATCATAGCTGCCCCTGCACTCTGACCCCAACCTCCCCAGTTGGGGTATGTGAAGAAAAGAATTCCACTGTGTATAATGTTACAATGTATATGTGGTGAAAATAAAGGCTTCTATGCCCCCTGTTCTAAACTTTTGCTTATGACTGTAAATGTTGAAGTTTTCTTTAACTTTATAGGAGTATCTAGCGTCAAGCTTTGCATGTAAGCTATAAATGATTAAAAACTTCATGTCAAGTTAATTAAATTGAATAAATTAAACCACGTTGCTGTGGTGTAAAAGGAATAAAGTACTTAGAATGTTCTGTTACCAGAATATAATTAGCTTTGCGGTATCTAACTCTCCAGAGACAAGAACAGCAACTTTTTGCTTGTTTTGTAATTTTGTTTATCATTAATTTTTCTGTACTGCTAACTAAAAGTGAAGTGTATTTTAGATATCTCTATTATTTATTTTATGAGCATTTTGTGAAATACATAAACACATTCATACCCGTCCAATATGGCGGACACGTTTGACGTGTTTCCCCAGCTAGCATTAGCTGCATATCCGGTGTCTACTGTTTACCTACTGTATTAGCCGATGCGGATTTTCGCTCCTCGTCTCCTCGAAGCTGTTCCCTTTCCACGGAATATTTAACACTGACATTAAAAATAGATAAACGAGCCAGTTTATACTATCATTTCCTCTCTCATTTAATTAAATAGATTATGTATTAAATTGTCTACGACGTTGTTAAAGCCGCTTTGACGAGACGAGGCTGAGGTAGGCTAAGCTAAGCTAAGCTAGGCTAGGCTAAGCTAATTTTGTTTTAGCTAGCAAGCTAACTAGTTTCTAACACGTAGAATGTTAACTAACGTTACCGGTTCGGTTATTAGTTTGTATTCAGGAGCTATATTGTGAACTAGTTCCCATAATAACTAGAACGGTCATGTAAATAGTAAATAGATTTGGCTGTAGTTAGCATGCTAGCTAGCTAAGACATGTCAAATAAATACATTCATTAAATGTTTCAAATGCTGACGTTACACTTGTTCAATTCAATTCAATTGTTCATTCAATTGCGTTTTATAATAAAACGTCCCAGAAATAAAACCACTCAATTCTAAATACTCCGAGTAATTAATATATTGATCGACTTGTTTAAATCATGTTTCTAGATAATATACAAATATAAGAAATTCTACAATATTGAAATATATTAATACTTATTTATCTAATTATTAAAAAAAAACATATCTCCTAGTTTTCTTCCTAAAGGGATCTTATGTATTTGTTTGTTTGTTTGTTTATATTGATCTGTCTTTTTTTATTTGTTTATTCATTGATTTTGAGTAACATTTTCTCGATACCGCACTCCGGACCGGGTCGGTACCTGGTGGTTTAATACACTTGAACTGTTTTATTTAGCAGGGATTATGTATTAGGATGTAGAGAATAAAGATAAAGAATAGAAGTGAAAATGTAGTTGAGAATAAGGATAGTGTGTATGGAGCAGGGAACAGGAAATAAGACGAGTGAATTGGGAAGAAGGGAACATGAATTTGGGAACGTGGATTATGGAATAAGGCACTGGGAATAGATAATAGGGAATAAGGGGTAAACAACTATTTTCGACACAATCCTATTTTGTGTGTGTGTTTCAGCGCTTTGTCCTTAGGATGTGTGCGTCAGGGAAATACAGCTCTCGCGGTCCGGCTCTCATCCCACGCATGAAGACCAAACACCGTATCTACTACATCACGCTGTTCTCTGTGGTCCTGCTGGGATTAATCGCCACAGGAATGTTCCAGTTCTGGCCTCATTCTATCGAGTCTTCCCCTGAGTGGACTCTGGACCGCCGCAGCGTTCACGATGCTCCGCTTGTCAAACTACCTGCATCCAGTCCCATTCCTGAGAGAGGAGACCTGAGCTGCCGCATGCACACCTGCTTCGACGTCTACCGCTGTGGTTACAATCCCAAAAACCGCATCAAGGTGAGTTCAGGAACCGTCTGGGCTCGTCATTTCATCAGAGATACAGATACGAGGTGCTCTTAACGTTTAGCAGTAGCATTAATCAATTATTTTTCAATTTAAAATATCAATTATTTACCCTCAACAAAAGTTACAACGATGGTCATTTAATACAAGGATCATTATAAATTAAAGGTAATAAATAGATAAAAAATATAAAATTAAACAATAAAAATGATACAAAATATTTAAATTAGAGTCTAAACTAAAAAAAGGTGGCAATTTAATTTCAATCATTTCAATCAACCCTACAAATTATTTTATTATAAAAAAAAATAAAAGAATAAATAAATAATAAAAAAAAAAAAGCAAAGCAAAATGTCAATTCAGTAAAATTCCATTTTATCGGAACCGAATATAAAAATTTAAATATTAAAATTAGGTTTAAAATTTGAAATTACAAAATAAAATAAATCAAACTAATTATTAGCCTCTCTCTTGCATTCCATTTAATTTCTGTTCATCTTTAAATCAACTGAACTATTACAATACAAAAGTAAAAAAAAAGACATTTAAAAGGCATTCAACTAAAATAAAAAGACTAAGTAAAGCAGTATTTAAACTTAAATGAAATGAAATTTAAATTGGGAATACGATGAAAAAAAACCTGTTTCTGTAAATAAGAATTAAATATCTGGTGTTGAAGAAATTAAAAAATGTAACTAAAACAATTCTTAAAGAGTTTTTAATAAATATCAGATGCCTAAGATGTAAAATACCCAACATGTAAAAAGAGTGAAATTTGTTTTTAAATAAGTAAAATATGCAAGAAAGCATTTTGGTCCACTTTTAAATAAAAATGTACACATTTATTATAATATTATAAAATAGATTTATTTTAAGTAAAAATGTAAACATTTATTTATTATCATATTAATGATAAAATGTAATTATGTTCTCTAAAATGTAATTATTATGAAATCTATCTTTTTGTTGTTTAAACCTCTCTGTGTGTGTGTGTGTGTGTGTGTGTGTGTGTGTGTGTACAGGTCTACATCTACCCCCTGCAGAGGTTTGTAGACGAAGTGGGCGTCCCCATCAGCAGCAGCGGCCTGTCTCGTGAGTATAACGAGCTGCTAAGCGCCATCTCTGATAGTGATTTCTACACCGATGATGTCACTCGCGCATGTCTTTTCATCCCATCCGTCGACATGCTGAACCAGAACTCGCTGCGCATTCGGGAAACCGCTCAGGCTCTCGCATTGTTGCCCAGGTGAACACTTCAGAGTCTGATCTACACAACTTTGTTTTTATAAAACAGCTGTATAAACACACATTTAATAATGTGTGTGTGTGTGTGTGTGTGTGTGTGTTTACAGATGGGATAAGGGGATGAATCACTTACTGTTCAACATGTTACCAGGAGGACCTCCGGACTACAACACGGCACTCGACGTTCCCAGAGACAGGTGACTTTTTAAATAGCTTACATGCACAATTAAAATTAAAATTTATATTTCATAAACTTTTTAAATGAGCTGCTTCCAGTTCAAGTAATGCATTTATTAAAGATCTGGTTGTTTCTTTATTCACTTATATAACTATATTTACTTTATTTACTCTATTCTCACCGATTTAATTTAATTTACGTTATTTGTTCTCCTTTGTACATTTTTTATTCATCCATATTTAATTTTGAATTAATTCATTATTATTATTTTTTTTTACCGTTTAATTAATTATGTAATATTTTTAACTAATACATTCATATCTATTGTTTTTATTCTGTGTTATCATGGATCAGTAAACGTTTAAATTGTCCTTCATTTTAATTTATCAAGCACGAGGATATGATCGTAGAAGTTCCGCTACACCAGGGGGCAGCACCGACTCACTCCATCTCTTTCTTGAGTGAGCTGATTTATGGCTTTGAGCGATTTCACGAGTTAATGTATCTCATGTGTCGACCATCGTGTTCTCTGAATTCTGGGACTGTTAGAAGCTTCCTGAAAACGACGTTAAACCTTATTTCTGCTTTAACGTTTTCTGCCTCTGATGTTGGACGTGTCGCTTTAATTCACGTTTTAATTAACGTTCGATACGTTCATTTAAAGATTACAGTCAGACAGAGTGTAAACTCCTGTTTTTTACTGCTACGTAGCGCTCGGTTCTCAGCCTCTTCCTTGGCCTCAGAGTGGAAAAGGTGAGTTTTATCCACCCCAAAGCCCTGAAATGGCAAACGCTTATCTGGAGCTGTAGGGAATTTCCTGGATTCATCCAGCTGTGCTCTATTTGGTGTGTAACCTCAACAAAACCATGTGTGCCATCGTGTGTGTGTATGTGTGAGTGTGTGTGTGTGTGTGTGTGAGCTGCTTGGAGAGCTCCTTATTTAATCAGCTTCCTGGTCATCATCGTCTTCATCTATCTAAACCGCTTCCTTCGAAGGGCCGCTGTAAGAAAAAAACACAGCTTTTGGTGTTTAATCATAAACAAAAACAATGCAAGTAATGAAGCAGAGTTACTGTTTCCACTAAGCTAATTATTTACATTTCTTACATTTAGCTGAATCTCTTATCCAGAGTGACTTAAATTATTTAGTTCAGTTTTGTACAATTAATTAATTAAGGGTTAAGGGTCTTGCTCAAGAGCCCATCAGTGGCAGCTTGGTGAACCTGGGATTCGAACTCATTTCCTTCTGATTAGTAGACCAACGCCTTTAACCACTAGGCTACAACAGTTCTGGCGATGGACTGCATTTTTGGCATTTAGAGAAAGAGTGATAAAGAGGGTATTTTTTAAAGAGGGAAAGAGAAAGGTGGCATTTTTTTATAGAGTGAGATAGAGGTCATTTATTTTCTTTTAGAGAGAGAGAGAGGATATTTTATGTAGAAATAGAGAGAGAGAGAAATAGAGAGAGCATTTTTACATTGTGTGTGTGAGAGAGAGAGGCATTCTTTTCGTTTATAGTAAGAGAGCGAGAGAGAGACGATTGTGCCGCTTTTTCTTTGTCACTGTCACTCAAACTTGTGTTCCTGGTTTAAAAAAAAGATAAAATTAAGCTTTACATTTATTTAAGAAAAACCTAAAGCATGAAACAAAAAAAAGAATAAATTCTTTCACAGAAAAGATTTAAAATTGCATTTCAAATATAATATAATTTAATTAGTTTAGTATAAATAAATAAAAAAATTCTAAAAACAAACAATTTGTTCCAACTGTCACAGGATCATATCAGACTTTTTCCCCGTTTCTTGCTGTGTGTTTGCTCTGAGCAGTTACGTTAAGTTGTAGTAACGTTAAGTTGTAGTAACGTTAAGTTGTAGTTACGTTACGTTGTAGTTACGTTACGTTGTAGTTACGTTACGTTGTAGTTACGTTACGTTGTAGTTACGTTAAGTTGTAGTTACGTTAAATTATAGTTACGTTAAATTATAGTTACGTTAAGTTGTAGTTACGTTAAGTTGTAGTTACATTAAGTTGTAGTTACGTTAAGTTGTAGTTACGTTACGTTAAATTATAGTTACGTTAAGTTGTAGTTACGTTAAATTATAGTTACGTTAAGTTGTAGTTACGTAAAATTATAGTTACGTTAAGTTGTAGTTACGTTAAGTTGTAGTTACGTTAAGTTGTAGTTACGTTAAGTTGTAGTTACGTTAAGTTGTAGTTACGTTACGTTAAATTATAGTTACGTTAAGTTGTAGTTACGTTAAATTGTAGTTACGTAAAATTATAGTTACGTTATGTTGTTGTTACGTTATGTTGTAGTTACGTTAAGTTGTAGTTACGTTATGTTGTAGTTACGTTAAGTTGTAGTTACGTTATGTTGTAGTTACGTTAAGTTGTAGTTACGTTAAATTATAGTTACGTTAAGTTGTAGTTACGTTAAGTTATAGTTACGTTAAGTTGTAGTTACGTTACGTTAAATTATAGTTACTTTAAGTTGTTGTTACGTTAAATTATAGTTACGTTAAGTTGTAGTTACGTTAAATTATAGTTACTTTAAGTTGTAGTTACGTTAAATTATAGTTACGTTATGTTGTAGTTATGTTAAGTTGTAGTTACGTGAAGTTACTGTTTCTTTCTTTATAGCAGCTATAAACACTCCTTCTCTCTTTAGCCACTTTTTCTTTATTGGTGTAAAGTAGAAGAATTACAGCTTGTCCTGCTCAAGCTCCTGAAGGTGCTGTAGAACTTGCCACTCGAACTGTGGACTCCTTCCATGAATTTATAAATAGAGTGCCACGTTATTTTATAATCCGTTTATTATTACTTATGGATCTGCTGTACATGTGACCGAAGGAGCTGTTGCTATGGAAGCGATGCCGTTCTAACGAACACGGGTGCTTTAAACTTTAACGCTGTGTGTGGTTTTCTGAATCACTCAAAAATTTTCAAAAGTCTGCACAAAGACAGGTGTTTCATAAATAGCGGCCCCCCAATATCGCATCAGCGCTAACGTATGTAACGTTTAAAGCCGGGAGTCTGAGCCAGAAGGGTAAATTATATCTGTCATTTGTTGCACAGAGCTTTGCTAGCTGGAGGCGGGTTCTCGACGTGGACCTACAGACAAGGCTACGACGTCAGCATCCCCGTGTATAGCCCCCTGTCGGCTGAAGTCGACCTTCCTGAGAGGCAGCCTGGGTGAGTTCTGTGCTCAAGCTACGTATTTATTAAAACATAAAGTCTCATGTCGAACGACTCGAACGTCACGACTTTTTTATGTTTCAGCCCAAGGCGATACTTCATCCTGTCGTCTCAGACAGCCATCCACCGGGAATACCGGACAGAACTGGAGAGGCTGAAGGAGGAGAACGGAGAGTCCATCCTCCTGCTGGACAAATGCTCTAACCTCTCCCAGGGCGTGGCCTCGACCCGGAAACGCTGCTCCAAGGGCCAGACGTACGAGTACCCGCAGATCCTCCAGGTAACTCACCTGTACAGGAACTTCACATTTAACACACTCAACATCATCATGTTCATCTCACTGTTTATCACGGAATCACCGATCAGACTCATTCACATTGAGCAGATTCGGAATACACCTTCCAATTTATTCATCCATCCATCCATTCACTCATACCTTCATAGGGTTGCAAAGGGTTGGAAAATTTCCAGGAAATTTCCATGGGAACTTATGGGAACTTATGGGAAATATTCCAAGTCGGAAACTTACCGTTAATTTGTGGGAATTTATGGGAATTAATTTGGGAAATTTAGGGAAATTTATATAAACCGTATCTTTATAAAAACATAAATATAGACATTTTGTTTGGACATAAGCTGACATGGTGGTGAGATGGTGGGTGTGACGGCTCTATACAATAAGATTGGGGAAAAAACACTTACGCAACGAACAGATATATAAATAATTTTTCGGATGAAAAACATTTTAGAATCGATGTGAACGAAAAGAAATAGTCTAGATAGATAAATAATCCTCAATCTGCTCGATAAAACAAACTATAACCTACTTTATACAATAATTCAGTCAAAGGTTTGGACAAATTACAATTCTTTATGCTTCTGAAAGACGTATCTTATGCTCATTTGAGCCTGATTTATTCGATCAAAGATAAAGAAAAAACAAAATATTGTGAAATATTATTACAATTTATGCTTTAAAAAAAGTATAACAGGTTCTAAAAATGATGAGGAGCACAACAACTCTTAACCGAGGAGAAATCAGCGTATTAGAACGATTTGTGAAGAATCGTGTGACGCCGAAGATCGGTGTAATGACACGAACATTCAGCTTTGATCAGAAATACGTGATATTTTAAAGTAGATTCAATCACAAAGATCCTTGTAATTATATTCACAAACAGTTTGTCCTGTATTTTTGATCAAATGCAGGCTTGATGATGAAAATGCTGCTTTAAAAATAGGCAAAAAATGAAAACATTCAGATGAATGCGATCGAATATATAAACTAACACGTTTTAACAAAGTTTTGCTCTTATTTAATGCCCCTGTTTCTTTTAATAATTATTTAATAATTTGTTTTTTGTTTTTCCCAGAACAAGTGCAGAATCTAAGCAGCTGATTGAACGATTTAAATAACAGTCTGGTTTATAGTTATATAAAAAAGTTCATGGCGAGAAATGAACAGAACACGTCACAAAGGTAAAGCTTCCGACTATTTATAGTTTACAATTCGATTGCACACGTTCGGTCAAATCTTACAATCAATCTCGGGGTTTGTTTCATTCTCGTCATGATTAAAAGTATCTGCAACTTCGGCTGCATTTTGTTACTCGTAGCGTCAGAGACGCACGTTTCACGCTCCGAGTCGATACGCTGAGCCACTCTTTGTTGTTATCTTGCCGTAGGAGTCGTCGTTCTGCGTGGTGCTACGCGGCGCGCGTCTCGGCCAGGCCGCTCTCAGCGACGTGCTGCAGGCGGGATGCGTTCCCGTCATCATGGCCGACTCGTACATCTTGCCCTTCTCTGAGGTGCTGGACTGGAAGAGGTATTGATTTTTATTATTCTGATATAGGGCTGGGCGATATGGCTGGAAACCGTATCACGATATCAGTGTCATATCGGTCAATATCGATAATTATTGATATTTTTTATGACCCATTTAAAATAAGGACCAGGAGAAAAATATATTACAATTAAACATTTTTATTTTAAACTTAACCTTCCTCTGATCAGAATCCCCTCAGTTATTAAGACAGAAATGTCAACAACCAGGAAACCTCCAATAATTATAATGTAAACATAAGTCTAAAGTCACAATGAACACTTAACTATTATCTCTTAACATTTAAGGTGCAAAATGAAACACTGCCATACAGGTGCACTGACTTTTCTCTTTTATTTACAATTTCCTCGCTCGCTGCGGCTCATTTCCTGCTTATCAGTCGCCGGTTACTGAAGAGGAATCCTGTAGACCAGCACGACACGACGATACGGCGCAACCAAACGTGATACTGTTACATGATTGGCTGTTAGCGTGTCACTCCCTACGTTGCTAGGTTACCAGAGAGCGAGCGCCTTTTTTAATGCAACCAAACTTGCTTCGCGACCTCTGTTTTCTTCCGACGAAGAATAAAAAATATCGGACGTTTTATCGAACACATTTTTTATTGATATCGATCACGTGTCTATATCGCGATACATATCGTTATCGTTTTATCGCCCAGCCCTAATCCGCTACATGTTGCTCCTATTAATCTATCATGTCATGACCGTAGAAAACATATTACAATTTTTTGTTAAATAATAAAAAAAAGTATATATAACACCTGTGCAAAACTGTAATTACTGAATTTTTCAAGTGAAACAAATGTTTTATTTTAAACCAAATTTTTGTTTGTTTGTTTGTTTGTTTTTACCACATTTGTTATATTGTGTTACGTAATGATAACGTAATAGATTTTGTCTAAAAATTCTGACTGTGTTTTATCAATGTAAACGAATGTATGTTTACGAATGTAAAGGGTTAAACCGTGGCTTTTCTGTTGTCAGAGCGTCGGTCGTCATCCCGGAGGAGAAGCTTCCTGAGATGTATCTGATTTTAAAAAGTATTCCACACAGACAGGTGGAGGAGATGCAAAGACAGGTACGGCGATGAACATTAAGGCGAAGGATTATTATATTTCATGCTAAAAGATATGAATACAGAAACTAGCATTTTTTTTTTTTGAAGTATGATTTTTTTTTTTTTAGAACGTGTGAAAGAACTTTAATACTCTAATAAATCGAAAATAAATACACACCAATACGATAAGTAAGTAAAATTTTGTCGCTATAGTAACAGCTCAATCGCCGTAGGTGCATCACAAATCACGTACTTCTGCACCATTCTGTGCCGTCGTGTCATATAGATTGTGTAGTAGTGTGTTGGACACCTCATGCACTCAACACACAGCTTTGCTGACCTAGCGGAAGGGGGCGTGGCCAACATGTGCTGACGTGGACGTTTCGAGCTGGCCCACAACACTGGCAACACGTCTGTGGACGAGACGTCTTACAAACATCTTTTAATTTAACCTTTAGGTTTCTAATTAATTTGATATAGGCTTTAATCGTTGATATTTTCGGTTCATTTTCTGTAAATCGAACATTTCCGTAAGTGTCCGAGGTGAAGTGGGAGTCAGGACACAGAGGAGTCGACGCTCCGTCGTCGTTCCTCATCTGTGCTTTTTTCCCGTTAGGGTTCAGCAGAGTCAAATGGAGCTCTTAACAGATCATCAGTATTGGGTTGACCCCATTAACATGGCTGATTATTTGCTAGAACAGGTTTAGACCTGGACGATGTTTAACATAATAAACCTGGTAATTAACCACGGAGTCAAATCAGGTGTCTAACATCACACCGCTGTGCCGCTGCATTCCGAGCCTCCGGGACCGGATCTGACAAAATCCTGAGCTGTCATGTGAAGTTTAATACAGTGAGAAGTTCTGACCTCTGTTCTGCTGCACTAACATCCCCATCTGTGCTTCTTCATAACGTGTCTCTCTCAATGAAGCGTCGGAGAAATAATCGCTTCAGACAAGCCACAGCCAAAAATAATAAGAGCTTGCTTTATTCCCCTCTCTCTCTCTCTCTCTCTCTCTCTCTCTCTCTCTCTCTCTCTGTCTCTCTATCTCTATCTCCCTCTCTTTCTCCCTCTCACGTTCTCTTTCTCCCTCTCTCTCTCTCTCTCTCTCTCTCTCTCTCTCTCTCTCTCTCTCCCTCCAGTGTATCGACATGCATTTGCTTACATCACCTGATGTTTTTTTTTAATTACCTGCTGAAATTACTTACAAGTTCAAACACACTTCCTCGTCTTTGTGCTTTTAAATGTGAAGTCCCTTCTGATGCACGTTAAATATATTTAGAAATATTTCTGATGCATTTAGTACCGTGTTTTCGTTACTCCTATAGCGGGTGTTAGAGTAACGGAGAAAAATTTACTTTTATTAAAGATGTAAAATTATGCAAAAAGTTCAGCTGATTTCAAAGGAAATTAAAAAATGTAATAAATAAAATAAATATATAAATTAAACAAAATAAAACAGAGCACTGAGCAGGATCAAGATTTATTTTGTTTATTATTATACGAAAGGGTTAAATTCACAAATATCTAAATGTCGAAATTCTACGTTTGAACAGTACGAGGTGAAAATAGCTCTGCTTCTTATTTCACCAACAGGGGGCGCAGGCGTCTGTCGTCTCTCAAGTTGTGTCTTGTAGTTCTCTCGCTCACTGTGTGTGTGTGTGTGTGTGTGGTGTGAAAGAGAGAGAGAGTCTGTTGTTTAGCAGAGGTTGCATGTTTCATAGATCCCTTTGCACCCACTTAAAAAAAAAATTACAGTCTCTTTTATTGTCGACTGTAATTTGCGGCGCCCCGACCGATCGTCACGACGCTTCAAAACATCTCGACTCATGCAAAGAAAAAGAAAAAAAACTGTGCACAGTAGCAATATTCATTTATAGCAGGAAAACCACTTTTTTTTTTCTTTTTCTTTTGAAGGAGGCGCTGTCGATTTTTAGGTCAAACAATTTGTTAGCTACGTGTTGGACAGCTGCGTCTCGGTTTACTCCGGTGTCTGCGGAGCGGAGGGGAGCAGAGCGACAGACCCCACTCAGAGCGTTAGACCTGTTAGATCAGATTAGATTAGATTAGAGCACAGGCGAGATTCCGTACGGAGGATCTGAACGTCGGAGGGCTTTTTATTTATTTATTTGTTTGTTTGTTTATTTACAGAGACGTTTGCTTTTCCTTTGCTCTTTAAGGTTTTTTAGAATATGGTAAAGCAATAAAAAACCCAGAATGTTTTGTTATTGTGGTGAAATAATAATAGTAGTAATAAGAATAATATACCGGACTTTATATATTTTCTTTAGTGTTGCGGAAAGAATGTGAAATTTTGGTGTTTCCGTGTTTTAACAATCACACGAATCGTCCGTTATCTTCTTTCCCGTGCGAAAGCGTCTCATAAAAATTCCTCCTGCTGTTCGAGAGCTCAGTGGGTGCTTTTTTTTTTGGGGTGTTATTGTTTTATTTTATTTTTTCTCTCCTGTTCTTTCTTCTTCTTCTTTTTCTTTTTCTTCTTCTGTCTCTCTGCCGGTTGGAAAGACTTTCATCACAGCCTTGATTTATGGGCGTCCACGCTTCTCTCGACCCCCTCCCTCGGGATCGTGAAGGCTTTTCGAGTCTTCTTCCCTTCACCATAAAAAGAAAAGCTGTTTTTGTGTCGTCGTATTTCTTTTGGGCGTTTAAAGCTCAAGAGCCACAGGGCCGAAGATGGGACGGGACGGGACGGGTCGGGGAGGGGGAGAAAAGAGAGAGAGATAAAGAGAGAGAGATAAAGAGAGAGAGAGAGAGAGCTTCTACTAACTCAGAGCTCTCTGTAGGCCATATGACAACAAACAGTCAATAAAAGTGAAAACTTGCCGGACGATCGCAGGGAAGCCGCCGACAGAGCGAACAGAGCTCGCTGACAGAGACACCAGATCGTTTCTCTCAGAGTCTGTTCTGAGTTTTTCGGTGTACAGTTTTATCACATTCACAGCGAGGCTCTTGTTTTTCGCTCGTGGGGGTGGGGGGTGGAGGGGGGGTGAGAGAAATCGTATAACCTCAAAACTACTGAAATTTTTTTTCTCGATTTTTTTTTTCTTTCTTAATCTGATTCTTTCTCTCCCTCCGTTTGAGTTGTGACGTGACACGAGCTGTACGTTCGCCCGAAGTGTTTATGGTGTAGTTAAGGACCGACATGTGACAACGTGGTTATAAACAATACAGGAAGAGGACGTGATATCCTTCATCACAGAGAGCGCTGTGTCGGGAAAAGAAACCGAATTGAGTGGGTTTAAAGATTTAATCGGGATAAATTGATAGATTTACAATTTATATATACTGTACATTATTGTAAATCCGCTTTGTGGCCACGTCCATTGTTAAAAGAACAAATAAAACTGAATTTTATTAAAATCCGCATAAAGGACGCAGGACGGAGAGGTGCGTGATTAACGACGGCGTTCTCGGTTTATATTCAGAGTAAAACCTTGATTCATTTTCATCCAGATATATTTTTTTATGTATGGATCAACCAACTCAGCCGAGCAGGTTGACTTACGGTTCCTGCTGATGAGAAATGGATTAAACCGTTAGAACTTGTCAGGTTTTAAACGATCTGCGATTATTATTTATTTATTTGTCTACAGTTTATTACAAATAAAAAATGTACAGTTTGTTTTTGCATTGTTTAAGATAGGGAAATTAAAATGGTTTCTGTCCTAATTGTTATTCTTTTCGATTTTGCTCTGTATATTCAGAATAATGAGTCGCAATTAGAGTGTATTGTGAATTGATTTGATTCATGAGTCAAGTGTATCATGAATCGATTCACGTCATGAGCAGTGCGTATTGTGAATCGAATTGGATTTTGAGCAGAGTGTATTGTGAAACAAGTTAGGTTGTTAGCAGACTGTATTGTGAATCGAGTCGTGAGCAGAGTGTATTGTGAATCAAATTGGGTTGTGAGCAGAGTGTATTGTGAGTTTAGTCGGGTCGTGAGCAGAGTGTATTGTGTATCGAGTTGGAGCAGAGTGTAATGTTAGTTTAGTCGCGTCGTTAGCAGAGTGTGTTGTGTGTCGAGTTCTGAGCAGAGTGTATTGTGAGTTGAGATGTGAACAAAGTGTATTGTGAATAAAATTGATCCTTCAATAGAGTGTATTGTGAATTGAATTGGGTCGTGAGCAGAGTGTATTGTGTGTGTCGAGTTGTGAGCAGAGTGTATTGTGTGTCGAGTCGTGAGCAGAGTGTATTGTGTGTTGAGTCATGAGCAGAGTGTATTGTGTGTCGAGTTGTGAGCAGAGTGTATTGTGTGTTTAGTCGAGTCATGAGCAGAGTGTATTGTGAGTCGAGTCGAGTCACGAGCAGAGTGTATTGTGTGTCGAGTTGTGAGCAGAGTGTATTGTGTGTCGAGTTGTGAGCAGAGTGTATCGTGAATCGAATTGGGTTCTGAGCAGAGTGTATTGTGAGTCGAGTCCTGAGCAGAGTGTATTGTGAGTCGAGTCGTGAGCAGAGTGTATTGTGAGTCGAGTCTTGAGCAGAGTGTATTGTGAGTCGAGTCGTGAGCAGAGTGTATTGTGAGTCGAGTCGTGAGCAGAGTGTATTGTGAGTCGAGTCCTGAGCAGAGTGTATTGTGAGTCGAGTCCTGAGCAGAGTGTATTGTGAGTCGAGTCCTGAGCAGAGTGTATTGTGAGTCGAGTCCTGAGCAGAGTGTATTGTGAGTCGAGTCCTGAGCAGAGTGTATTGTGAGTCGAGTCCTGAGCAGAGTGTATTGTGAGTCGAGTCCTGAGCAGAGTGTATTGTGAGTCGAGTCCTGAGCAGAGTGTATTGTGAGTCGAGTCCTGAGCAGAGTGTATTGTGAGTCGAGTCGTGAGCAGAGTGTATTGTGAGTCGAGTCGTGAGCAGAGTGTATTGTGAGTCGAGTCGTGAGCAGAGTGTATTGTGAGTCGAGTCGTGAGCAGAGTGTATTGTGAGTCGAGTCGTGAGCAGAGTGTATTGTGAGTCAAGTCGTGAGCAGAGTGTATTGTGAGTCGAGTCGTGAGCAGAGTGTATTGTGAGTCGAGTCGTGAGCAGAGTGTATTGTGAGTCGAGTCGTGAGCAGAGTGTATTGTGTGTCGAGTCGTGAGCAGAGTGTATTGTGTGGTGAGTCGTGAGCAGAGTGTATTGTGTGTCGAGTTGTGAGCAGAGTGTATTGTGAGTTTAGTCGAGTCATGAGCAGAGTGTATAGTGAGTCGAGTCGTGAGCAGAGTGTATTGTGAGTCGAGTCGGGTTCTGAGCAGAGTGTATAGTGAGTCGAGTCGTGAGCAGAGTGTATTGTGAGTCGAGTCGTGAGCAGAGTGTATTGTGAGTCGAGTCGTGAGCAGAGTGTATTGTGAACTGTTTTGAGCTGTTAGCCGTGTGTATCGTGAATCGAATCGGGTTCTGAGCAGAGTGTATTGTGAGTCGAGTCGTGAGCAGAGTGTATTGTGAGTCGAGTCGTGAGCAGAGTGTATTGTGACTCTATGTGAGCTGTGAGCAGAGTGTATTGTGAGTCGAGTCCTGAGCAGAGTGTATTGTGAGTCGAGTCGTGAGCAGAGTGTATTGTGAGTCGAGTCGTGAGCAGAGTGTATTGTGAGTCGAGTCGTGAGCAGAGTGTATTGTGAGTCGAGTCTTGAGCAGAGTGTATTGTGAGTCGAGTCCTGAGCAGAGTGTATTGTGAGTCGAGTCGTGAGCAGAGTGTATTGTGAGTCGAGTCGTGAGCAGAGTGTATTGTGAGTCGAGTCGTGAGCAGAGTGTATTGTGAGTCGAGTCGTGAGCAGAGTGTATTGTGAGTCGAGTCGTGAGCAGAGTGTATTGTGAGTCGAGTCCTGAGCAGAGTGTATTGTGAGTCGAGTCCTGAGCAGAGTGTATTGTGAGTCGAGTCGTGAGCAGAGTGTATTGTGAGTCGAGTCGTGAGCAGAGTGTATTGTGAGTCGAGTCGTGAGCAGAGTGTTTTGTGAGTCGAGTCGTGAGCAGAGTGTATTGTGAGTCGAGTCGTGAGCAGAGTGTATTGTGAGTCGAGTCGTGAGCAGAGTGTATTGTGAGTCGAGTCGTGAGCAGAGTGTATTGTGAGTCGAGTCGTGAGCAGAGTGTATTGTGAGTCGAGTCGTGAGCAGAGTGTATAGTGAGTCGAGTCGTGAGCAGAGTGTATTGTGAGTCGAGTCGTGAGCAGAGTGTATTGTGAGTCGAGTCGTGAGCAGAGTGTATTGTGAGTCGAGTCGTGAGCAGAGTGTATTGTGAGTCGAGTCGTGAGCAGAGTGTATTGTGAGTCGAGTCGTGAGCAGAGTGTATTGTGAGTCGAGTCGTGAGCAGAGTGTATTGTGAGTCGAGTCGTGAGCAGAGTGTATTGTGAGTCGAGTCGTGAGCAGAGTGTATTGTGAGTCGAGTCGTGAGCAGAGTGTATTGTGAGTCGAGTCGTGAGCAGAGTGTATTGTGAGTCGAGTTGTGAGCAGAGTGTATTGTGAGTCGAGTCCTGAGCAGAGTGTATAGTGAGTCGAGTCCTGAGCAGAGTGTATAGTGAGTCGAGTCCTGAGCAGAGTGTATAGTGAGTCGAGTCCTGAGCAGAGTGTATTGTGAGTCGAGTCCTGAGCAGAGTGTATTGTGAGTCGAGTCGTGAGCAGAGTGTATTGTGAGTCGAGTCGTGAGCAGAGTGTATTGTGAGTCGAGTCGTGAGCAGAGTGTATAGTGAGTCGAGTTCTGAGCAGAGTGTATTGTGATTCGAGTCCTGAGCAGAGTGTATTGTGAGTCGAGTCGTGAGCAGAGTGTATTGTGAGTCGAGTCCTGAGCAGAGTGTATTGTGAGTCGAGTCGTGAGCAGAGTGTATTGTGAGTCGAGTCCTGAGCAGAGTGTATTGTGAGTCGAGTCCTGAGCAGAGTGTATTGTGAGTCGAGTCCTGAGCAGAGTGTATTGTGAGTCGAGTCCTGAGCAGAGTGTATAGTGAGTCGAGTCCTGAGCAGAGTGTATAGTGAGTCGAGTCCTGAGCAGAGTGTATTGTGAGTCGAGTCCTGAGCAGAGTGTATTGTGAGTCGAGTCCTGAGCAGAGTGTATTGTGAGTCGAGTCGTGAGCAGAGTGTATTGTGAGTCGAGTCGTGAGCAGAGTGTATTGTGAGTCGAGTCGTGAGCAGAGTGTATTGTGAGTCGAGTCGTGAGCAGAGTGTATTGTGAGTCGAGTCGTGAGCAGAGTGTATTGTGAGTCGAGTCGTGAGCAGCTTGTTTGTTGAGTCGAGTCGTGAGCAGAGTGTATTGTGAGTCGAGTCGTGAGCAGAGTGTATTGTGAGTCGAGTCGTGAGCAGAGTGTATTGTGAGTCGAGTCGTGAGCAGAGTGTATTGTGAGTCGAGTCGTGAGCAGAGTGTATTGTGAGTCGAGTCCTGAGCAGAGTGTATTGTGAGTCGAGTCGTGAGCAGAGTGTATTGTGAGTCGAGTCGTGAGCAGAGTGTTTTGTGAGTCGAGTCGTGAGCAGAGTGTATTGTGAGTCGAGTCGTGAGCAGAGTGTATTGTGAGTCGAGTCGTGAGCAGAGTGTATTGTGAGTCGAGTCGTGAGCAGAGTGTATTGTGAGTCGAGTCGTGAGCAGAGTGTATAGTGAGTCGAGTCGTGAGCAGAGTGTATAGTGAGTCGAGTCGTGAGCAGAGTGTATTGTGAGTCGAGTCGTGAGCAGAGTGTATTGTGAGTCGAGTCGTGAGCAGAGTGTTTTGTGAGTCGAGTCGTGAGCAGAGTGTATTGTGAGTCGAGTCGTGAGCAGAGTGTATTGTGAGTCGAGTCGTGAGCAGAGTGTATTGTGAGTCGAGTCGTGAGCAGAGTGTATTGTGAGTCGAGTCGTGAGCAGAGTGTATTGTGAGTCGAGTCGTGAGCAGAGTGTATTGTGAGTCGAGTCGTGAGCAGAGTGTATTGTGAGTCGAGTCCTGAGCAGAATGTATTGTGAATCTATATGAGCTGTGAGCAGAGTGTATTGTGAGTCGAGTCGTGAGCAGAGTGTATTGTGAGTCGAGTCCTGAGCAGAGTGTATTGTGAATCTATATGAGCTGTGAGCAGAGTGTATTGTGAGTCGAGTCGTGAGCAGAGTGTATTGTGAGTCGAGTCCTGAGCAGAGTGTATTGTGAATCTATATGAGCTGTGAGCAGAGTGTATTGTGAGTCGAGTCGTGAGCAGAGTGTATTGTGAGTCGAGTCGTGAGCAGAGTGTATTGTGACTCTATGTGAGCTGTGAGCAGAGTGTATTGTGAGTCGAGTCTTGAGCAGAGTGTATTGTGAATCTATATGAGCTGTGAGCAGAGTGTATTGTGAGTCGAGTCGTGAGCAGAGTGTATTGTGAGTCGAGTCGTGAGCAGAGTGTATTGTGAGTCGAGTCCTGAGCAGAGTGTATTGTGAATCTATATGAGCTGTGAGCAGAGTGTATTGTGAGTCGAGTCGTGAGCAGAGTGTATTGTGACTCTATGTGAGCTGTGAGCAGAGTGTATTGTGAGTCGAGTCGTGAGCAGAGTGTATTGTGACTCTATGTGAGCTGTGAGCAGAGTGTATTGTGAGTCGAGTCGTGAGCAGAGTGTATTGTGACTCTATGTGAGCTGTGAGCAGAGTGTATTGTGACTCTATGTGAGCTGTGAGCAGAGTGTATTGTGAGTCGAGTCGTGAGCAGAGTGTATTGTGACTCTATGTGAGCTGTGAGCAGAGTGTATTGTGAGTCGAGTCGTGAGCAGAGTGTATTGTGACTCTATGTGAGCTGTGAGCAGAGTGTATTGTGAGCGGGTATCTGGTTCCACCCCGTGGTCTGCAGTCTTTAGTTTTTACCCAGTGAACTTGTTAAATATTATATTATGTGTTGGTTTTCAGGCTCGCTGGTTCTGGGATGCATATTTCAGCTCCATGAAGGCCATCGGACTGACCACGCTGCAGATCATCAATGACCGCATTTACCCGTACGCAGCACGCACATACGAGCAGTGGAACAACCCTCCGGTCGTGGTGAGTAAATACACAACACAAAACTTCTTTATTTCATATGTGTTATGTTAAATAGCTTTCTTTTCTGAAAAGAAAAGAGAAAACAGAAGAAATCATGAAAGTTGAAGCCACCAAAATACTTTTTTGAATCTTTTTTTAAAAAGTTCTTAATTGCTAACCAAAATGTCAGCCAAGCAGTTGATCAGTAAGGCATACAGCAGTGCAGGTTATACATCAGGCAGCAGGCAGGCTGTGTGTGTTTTTAAAAATAAATACACATGACAGTTTGTTGACAGAAAAAAGTCATCCAATCTGATACGCTGGTGTTTGCTGGTTAGATTGATGTCTCCGGTTACATGGGGAAATGTCTCTCTTTGGAAGGGTGTGTGGGTGGGTGTGTGGGGTGTGTGTATTTGGGGGATTGGTGTGGGGAAGGGATTGGTGTTTGGTTTAAAAAAGTAAAAAAAAAAATAAAAAAAAAAAGCTTGACGTCATGCGGTGAAAACCCATAGGCAGCATCCCATAGGCAAACATCTGCATTGTTTTGTTTAAACCAAAGTTACAGTGGTCCATTCTGTTATTGTGAAGTACGTTATTTTATTTTGGACTATTGGAACGGTGTATAAGTTGGTCTCAGATGGAGTAGGATGGATTAGGATGCTGTGTTCTTATTGCTCAGCACCATCTGACCAATCAGAGTACAGCTCAGCACAGTCTGACCAATCAGAGTACAGCTCAACACCCTGTGACCAATCAGTGTACAGCTCAACATCCTCTGACCAATCAGAGTACAACTCAACACCCTGTGACCAATCAGAGTACAGCTCAACACCGTGACCAATCAGAGTACAGCTCAGCACCGTCTGACCAATCAGAGTACAGCTCAGCACCGTCTGACCAATCAGAGTACAGCTCAACACCCTCTGACCAATCAGAGTACAGCTCAGCACCGTCTGACCAATCAGAGTACAGCTCAGCACCGTCTGACCAATCAGAGTACAGCTCAACACCCTCTGACCAATCAGAGTACAGCTCAACACCCTCTGACCAATCAGAGTACAGCTCAACACCCTCTGACCAATCAGAGTACAGCTCAACACCGTGACCAGAGTACAGCTCAGCACCCTCTGACCAATCAGAGTACAGCTCAACACCCTCTGACCAATCAGAGTACAGAATTCACCAGTGTTTGGCGTGACGCATCAGTTCCACACGTCGCTTCTCTCTTTTTTTCTTTCCGTAGACTTCAAGCTGTCTTCAGGTGAGTGTGAGGTCATGTGGTACAACATCTCTGTGCTGATTGGTCACGGTGAAGGAGGAGGAGTCACAGCTTCTTCGATTTCACTCGAATTTCATGGAGATTTTACCGCCAGTTTTTCAGCTCATTAGACGATGCACTTGACTTCCTCGTCTCCCATCGTGTCTCAGACCGATGTTATTAGTCATCGTCATCGTTACTCCGGTCTCATTGGCGGAGCCCCGGCCCCATCGAGAGGTCAATTACGCCGTGTTTCTGTCCTTTAAACATTCCAGCATTGGAGGAAGGATGAAATACTTTCTCAGTCAAAACACACAGCGCTATTGGAACTACACACTAAATAAATCAAGCCCTGCTTTTTTTCCCCCCATTTTTTCCCTTTCTGCCGCTCCGTGTCCACGGGGACGTAATTGAAAACACATTTCTCGAACTCCTCGAGTGTTTGTGGAGATGCTGTCAAGTCCACCTTTTGTGTTGCAGCGCTGAAGGGACTCCGACACGAGCAGGGCAAGATCCATGCATTGCCTGGTTCCTTTTAGAGCTGATTTAGGGTTGTTGTTGTTTTTTATTACTCTAGATTTAGCTGATTAATCAGAATCAGAAGCACCGAAGGATTAAAGGATTTAGTCGTGAGACTTTAAGTCACGTAGTATTGTCACATTTACTTACTTTTCAAAACTTTCTGCGATCCTTTTCTAGTAAACTCAAAATCCTCAACATTTCTCCAACACGGCTTTTCATTTCAATCGGTAAATGTGTTGAGGATGCTGTAACCATAACGACGCTCTTACTTACAAGTCTAAGCTAGTATCAGATGTCCTAGCTATCTATTTCAGCTCGCTGTCTAGATCAGATTTATTATTATTTTCAGTAATGTAGATGAAATAAGATTTTTTGGGGGGGGGGTTAAAGTGTTCACAACTTCCAATCAGTTAATTGATAAACGAGAATAAGTATCTGTGTATAAGCATTTTTAGCTTTTAGCATTTTATGCAGTTTTTCCGTATCGCGCTTCCAGCGCTCTAGTGGGCCATCAGCGTGGACGCGGAGGTAAACGTTTCATGTGCCGCGCTCTACGTGATTGAACAGTCGTCCACGCTTTCATCTGGCTTCCATTTTCGCCTAATCCCAAAGCAGCACTCGCATGATTCCAGCTGCAGGACTCGCCAAAGCTTCCTCGGCCCACATGAAACAGCCTGCAATCCCTCACTGTCACTCAGAGACGCTCTCACCCCGACCCTCCCTCGGCTGAAAACGTAACAAGCTCTTGAAGGCTTTACGATAATTATAGCCAACTCGAGCTCGTAGACTTTCATATTAGAGATGATAAGAGCCAGCTATTTATTTTCTTTACGGGGAAGTTATTGGGAACTTTGCCCTCTACATGGGACAAATAAATAAATAAATAACAGTGGTTTGGGGGTACAGTCCTGACTGGATCTGAAATGGATTCCAGATTTATTTTTTTCCTGACGCATTCCAAATTGCAGGTGAAAGCCACACAGTTTCCCCTACAAAGCGTCTCTTATAAATCTTCGTTCCTCTAGTTTGTCTTCCCGACTCGCAGGCGTTTAGACACACAACAAACCGCACTGGAGCCTGCTCAATTAGACCGGAGCGCTTTAGTTTCCAGACGGAGCGCTCATGCACCACTTTACCACTTATATGTCACAGTGGTACTTTAATTGTTTCCCTTCAGCTTGTGTCAGTGTCAGACCCTTCAAAGAAATTTCCATCAGCTAATATAGTTTGTTTTTATTAGTAGGTCGGGTTGACTGATGTCGAGCGAAAGATGGCTGCGCCTGTGGTGGCAGACCGTGGCAGACGCACCGAGCTGGTTAACCGCCGGCCGACGTGTTTCTTCTCTTTTTTACCCTGAGCACCTGCAAGAGGAGGAGCCTCACGCTAGCCTGCATGGGAAATATATAGAGCGTAGCGTCTCTGTGCGGTCTTTGAACATTTTATTAACGGAGCTACAAGCTCTCTGACCTGTCGCCGTCTGTGTGTACGTTATTACAGACGTTTAAACACTGGGAATCTACGTTTACGCCTCAGAAATCTGCATTATGATCAGAGTCGATTCGTTTTCAGGAACTTCTGCTCTGACAGAAGTGCAGCAGGGTTTTATTAACACGCTCCTTTCCATGTTAGAGGTTCTGATTTGCACACTGTTTTGAAGGAGTCTCCAGTGTCAGCACCTTATACCATTCAGAAGTAAAGATGAAACTTTTAAGGATCTTCTGGGCAGAGGTTCCGGTCAAATCTCTGTGCTCAAAAATGTTCCTATGTGCACTATGATTCTATTCGTCTCATCAGATTCTTTCTTTAAGTGTCCACTGGGGCCGGGCGTTATCTCTCCAGGTGTGAAAGACCTCAGTATTCATGACGAACAGAATGGATTTCACATGGCACTGGAACAAAGACTCAACATAAACATACGTGTTGTTGTATTGCAGTTTGTAACAGAAATAGGATCGAATGTTGGAGCATGTGGAAGCATCTCCAGGATCCAAAAAAAACCCCATGACAGACAAACAGCAGAAGTGTCATAACTAAAAACAGCGCAAACAGGAAGGTTACTTCATCATGCAGTCGGATATCAGCGATGTCTAAACCAGGAGCGAGCGGTGATCCTTGACACACGATAACAGGGAATCGATCGATTGAGAGCTACAAAGGCATCACATGCATTTTTCTGTGAAGAAGCTTGACGTACGTGTGGTAAATTGAGCTAAACATGATACCAGGAAGCAGCACAAGGTTTTAATGAGATTTCTTGCAAATCAGAAAAGATCAGTCGGGAGTTCAACATGTTACCTTTTTAGCCATTTTTAAAAATAACAGTATATTTTCTGTAGATTCGTGTCGAGACGTGTCATGTGACGTCACAACACGCGTTCAGCCGAATCCCCTTCGTTCCCGTGTGGCGCATGAGCTCTCAGACTGGCTCACTGGGAGGAAATTACAAGAAGAATCCTGCAAGAATAATTCACTGGTCCTTCACTCCTTTCTTCTAAGAAGAAACTGTATAAACAAAGGATGACTCCTTTTATTTAATTAATGTGAAATATCAAAGATGTTTTCTAACATTTTTAAGATGCAGAGGGAAATGACGAGTTCTTGGGTCTGCAGCACTTTCCGCAAAGATCCTCTTGTTCCTCATCTTCTTCGTTTTTCTTCTCCTCCTCCTCCTCCTCCTGGAGGCCAGTAAAGGGCAGTGTTCTATATGACCGCATCACAGAGCTTCTAAGCGAGCACTTTGCAGCATTTACTTTACAGCGTCACTTGATCTGTGCTCCAGTCTGGGCATCACTGGAAGTTTACGGGCTGTTTTTAAAGTGGGGCCAGGAAGAAGAGCCAAGCCTCACACTGGCAGCAGACAACCACTGACGCCTACCATATCCCAACTTCACCCCCGGCTTCACCCGAGTCCAGCCAGGGCTCATATTTACCCCCACTGCACAGACTCCACAACAGCGCAGCCATAAAACGCAACTCGCACTCAGGAAAAAATCCCCAGTAGCTTTAGGAAAAAGCTAAACCAAGTCATGCAACCACGTCTCATCTGCATATGCAAATGAACCCCTTACCACAAGAGCTGAATATATATTTTAATATATATTTAAGACCAAATGTCAGAATGCTTACTAAATAAACTTTTATATAAACAAGTAAATATATTACTTTATTAATGAAGTAAGCACACATAGGTAGTAAACAAGTAGTGGGAAAACAAGTACATATGTAAACAAGTAAATACAAAGGTGATTAAAGAGGAAGTAAGCTAAGTAAAGAATTAGTATTTAAGTAAACAAGCATGTGTGTAAACCGGTATTTACGTGAACAAGCACGTGTAAAAAGTACTATGTAAACAAAACGTAAACAAATACTAAAGAAACAAGTACTTGTGTAAACGAGTATTTAAGTTAACAGGCACACATGTAAACAAATACTAAGGAAACAAGTACTTGTGTAAACAAGTATTTAAGTAAACAAGCACACGTGTAAACAAGTATTTAAGTAAACAAACATATGTGTAAGCAAGTATGTGTAAACAAGTATTTAAGTAAACAAACATATGTGTAAGCAAGTATTTAAGCAAACAAGTATTTATACAAGTATTTAAGTAAACAAGTACATGTAAACAAGTATTTAAGTAAACAAGTACATGTAAACAAGTATTTAAGTAAACAGGCATACATGTAAACAAATACTAAGGAAACAAATACTTGTGTAAACAAGTATTTCAGTAAACAAGCACACATGTAAACAAGTATTTAAGTAAACAAGTATGTGTAAACAAGTATTTAAGTAAACAAACATGTGTAAACAAGCATTTAAGTAAACAAGTCCATGTAAACAAGTATTTAAGTAAACAAGCACACGTGTAAACAAGTATTGAAGTAAACAAGCACACGTGTAAACAAGTATTGATGTAAAGTACGTGTAAATAAGTATTTAAGTAAACAAGCACACGTGTAAACAAGTAGGAAAATAAGTAGGTAAACTAGTACATAAGTAGTACATATGTACAGAAGTAAGTAGTTAAGTGATCAGTTTCATACGTAAGCAAATACACAAGTGAACATATAGATGAAAAAAGAAAAATGTAAATGTAAATACCAGTAAGTAAGTAAAGATGTGTGAAAGTAAACAAGTAGATATATAGACAATTATGTAAACAAGGAGGTGAGTAAATATGTAAGTGAACAAGAACATATAAGTAAAGAAATAAGTAGAGTAAACAAGTATATACATAAAAAATCAATTAAATAAACACATCGGAAAGTAACTATGTAAACAAGTTAGTAGTGACGTTAATATGTAGGTAAAGATGGAAATACATCAACAGTAAGTAATTAAACATTAAGTAATTAAACAAGTAAGCAAACTAAGTGAACTTATTTACTCACCTGCATGCTTAGGCAAGAAAATTTCACCGTGTATTGACAGAAGCGCTCGTTTTGTCTCCTACCGACGCTTCATACTTGGAGTACAGAGTGAAGTGTGTAGCACTTATACTAACAGGGCATTAAAGAGATTAGACTTTGATGGATCTGCAGGCGCTTTGAGAAGACTTTTTCAATGGCAGAAACACTTTACGGGCAGCTGCGGGTCCAACACTGGGCACATTTTCTCCTGATTGGTAAGAGCAAATTCTTGGCTCTTACAGACCGAGCTGGATTTTCACGCTCACTTGGACCGATGGTGCTTGAAAACTTTCCTGAGATTTGAGGGAGAAGGTTTAGGCAACAGTCACAGCACAATAATCCAGCTGCTTGTTACCTCTGTTTTAGTCCCGAAGCTCCTCGCTGTTTTTAATCGTCCGCATTGCATCGCCAGTTCTCTTTGCCACTTTTCTGTGTATTTTAAAGTCCTGTTTAAATCAGTTTTCTGGACTGCGGTGCGCGTTACCTCACTGTGTGTTAAACCGTTTAGTCTTAGAAAAGGTTTGCATTTATTCTAATTAGAAGAACCGTAAAACATTCTGGTCGAATCATCTAGTTTAGACCATCATGAAGGTTCTGTGGAGAAGCCTGTAACAGAGATTTCTTCATAAATGGTTCTGAATGAGACTCCCGAATAGTGTTATTCCTCACGTACCACAGCAGTTTAGCAGCGATTGCATGTTTTTTTTATCCGCGTTAGTTACCTTTAACGCTGTGGAACATCCACGGAAGTTAATCGCTTCTGTAACGTCAATAACATCACGTTTCATCACCAGCCTCAGACAAAGCACTGACCCTAGAGACGGTGACGTATTAGACCATACATTAGCTGCTGTTTTAGAAGTTATACAACATTTCTTTTCTGACCAATCACAGTCCAGAATTCAGCAGCGTCATGGTTTAAGGTATTCCATTTTATAGGCAGTTGTTCAGCAACCACAACATTATTCTGTATTAATCATATAAACAAACACTGTGTTTGTATCCCCTCTTTAACAGAAGTGGTCCAGCGTGAACAGTCCTCTGTTCCTCCCGCTGATTCCTCCTCGGTCCCCAGGATTCACCGCCGTGGTTCTGACCTACGACCGGGTCGAGAGTCTTTTTAGGGTCATCACTGAGATCTCCAAAGTTCCGAGTCTGGCCAAGCTGCTGGTGGTCTGGAACAACCAGAACAAGAGTCCACCTGAAGGTTCGAAACATTTCTACATTACATTGAAATAGTTGACAAACAAACTATTAGATAAACCTGTAAATGTTGGCAAGTAAGAAAACTATAAGGTAAGTACAAATAAGCAATTAGCTCTGTAATGAAGTAGATAGATAGTAAGTGTGGCAAGTAGATAAATAAATAGCAAAGTAAACATGTACATAAATAAGTAAGAAATATAAATAAGAAATAAGTAAGTATACAGAATATGATGTGAGTGAACTAGCAGGTAAGATCATATAAAAGTAAGTTAACAAGTATTCAGGTAAACAAGTAAGCAAGCCATAGATAGTAAATAAACAAAAAGTCGATTGGAAAATCAAAGTAAATATATAATGACGTATTACATATAAGTACATAATCGAGTCCATGGATAAATGAATAAGTATATTTGTGAAAAAGTAGGTAGGTGTAGGAGTAAAGAAGCAGGTATATAAAAAAGGGGCAGTGGGGAAAGTGGTGGGTTGTTGATCGGAGGATCGTGGTTCAAGCGCCAGCACTGTGAGGCTGCCACTGTCGGGCCCTTGAGCAAGGCCCTTAACCCTCTTTGCTGCAGGTGTGCTGTAGTTTATGGTTCCCCTTCGCTCCGACCCCAGTTTCCACTGTGCTGTAATGTGTAGTGGAGATCATAAAGGCTTCCATGCCCCCCCCCCCCCCACACACACACATAAGTGGTTATGCAAATCAACTTTTTGTTTTCTTTTTAAGAAATTGCAACGTTAATTCAGTACAATTTATTTATATTAACAGAATAACAAAGGGTCAAGTTTAAAATGTAGTGACTATTTATCTGTCATTTAAAGTTTCATCATGAGTAAGAGCTGAGTTTATGGATTATGGCAGAATAAGGAACACAGTGAGGGTTATCACAGAGGAGTTTAGCTTTTAATGAACCAAATTAACAAACCAAACATCAGCAGCTCACATTAACCTGGTTCACCCTGCAAACATAAGGGCACAAAAATGCGGTCTTCGGGCTTTGAAATGCGGTCTTCAAACCTGTTTACGGACCCGAAACGGACATCTGCACGGCTGAAGACAATTAATGTTTCTGTCACACAACGCACAGCAATCAGACGTTGTGTGTTTCACTTGGCCAGGATCTGTAGCGTGGACTTCTAGAACGTTCCCTCGAAGACAGCCAGTTCTCTGCTCATTTGCTGGGATCAGAAGTTTCCAGAGATTCTCTCCATGTGCTGATTCTAATTAGATCTTCTGCTGTGGAAACGTGCAGCTGAGGTAGATGGAGAACGGTTGCGGTTATTACACCGTATATAAGCTCTCCACAATAGCTGTTATCCATCCATCTATTCATCCGTTCATTCGTTCATTTATCCATCCATCCATCCATTTTCTGTAGCGCTAATGCTACACAGAATCACGAGGAGACGGAGTCTATCTCAAGAGACTCGAGTAACCTGCATTTTGAATGGTTTTGTCAAGCTAACCCTAACCCTAGATGTCTTCAGCGATCTAGCTTATCAGTTCTGTTTCTGAGTTAGATCTCCATATCATTTTTCTTTTAGAGCTAAATTAGCAGCCCATATTCGCTAAACACGATCTTTTCTTCCGCTGTAACAGTAAGTACACAATGTTGGATTTCCTTTCCTACCTTCAGTTTTAGCTTGTGAGATTGTAAAGCTTATAGCAAACGTACCCCTGCAGCGTAAAGGACATTTTTCAAGTACACAGTCAGAGTAGGTCCTGCCGAATCCGCACCGTATTCTTTGCGGTATTTGCACAACCCAAACACCTTTACCTTGCTCTTATTGTTGCCATGGCGGCAACACTTCCATCCATTTTTTTTTCATTCAAAGGTTCTGTTTGTCTGTAATGGGTGAGTGTCTGATGAGCTACGTTGACACATTCAGTGCTTGTTCTCTCTTTAAGTCTCCAGTCGCTGTGCTATGAAGTCAGCAGGATGTTTTGTTCCTGCTACCGGTTGCTCTGCCGTCTTGCTTCGATTCCCCGTACGTGTCAGCATAGCGTTATCGATTCTTTTGATTCGATTGATTCTCTGATTCTTTTTAGTCCCTGCCCCGTTCTACTTTACCTGAGGCAGAACCTTGAACGTAAGAGTCGATGCTATCAGAAAGTCTTCGTTAAGAATCCAGTAAATATTTAGTACATGCTTAACCCAGGTGTGGTTATTTAATTATTTAGTTCAATTATTTTTGCTATAAAAGATGCATTAAATAGTTTAAATACTCCGTGTGCACGTTATCAGACCAGACTTTATTCCAGGTGTTCGGTATGAGTCGTGTTCAAACTTTCTGTCCTGTTTCAGTCCTCGACTCCAAGCGAGTGAGACGGTGCGAGTGGACAAAGTTGTCAAACACAGAGAAAAGGAATCTAAAGTTCTTGATATAGAGTAGAGTTCTAAATTAAATCAGGTTACGTTCCTCTGAAAGCCGAGAGTCGAGAGTCGTGCCATGGCCCGAGCCGAAGCCAAACCGGTTTTCTGGCTCGTGTTTAGATTGCAAATGAGAAGCAACTATTTGGCCCCTGAACTGGTAAATGTTTAGGAATAAAGGCCAATGGAAAATATTTGTGCTCTTGAGGTCTTAGTGTGTTGTTTCACTTTAATATATACGCTTTTATGTTTTATTACAGTTTACCCTCGATTGGCATTTAAATAAAGAGATATAATTAAACAACTGCTTCTTTAAATCCCTAAATCTTTAAATCGTACCCATCGGTTGTACGTTCTCAGACCGTAAAGTGACTCTGATCGAGTGTTTCATTAAAGTCCTCTGAGACTGTAGATCGTGAGCTGAGACTTGTCTTACAGTCAGCGTAACGTTAGACAGTTTTAATATTAAAGGATCAACATTTTGGAGTTAGTTCTTGGTTTTGTTTCCATTAAGATACCATTTCCACAGGAGCGACGTGACAAAAACACGGTACGACAGTCGGTAAAGACGATATAGAGACAGACCAGAGAGAGAGAGAGAGAGAGCAGAACCTTTAGGACTGATCAAATCAGCAGTTTAATACTTTCTCCAAAAGAAAGAATGCAATGCTGAGCTCAGAACATCTAACCAAGCTAAGAAGACAACTCATAGATGGAGATGTATCATTGTCGAAGTCTACAGTCAAGAGATGATGATTGTAAGAGGGATTTAACTTAAGATGTGACTTTGGTAGAAAACATCTAAATGTCGGAGAGATGAAACCAAGATGAAGATAAACTTATAGCAGAATGATAGGAAGAGAAGAGTATAGAGAAGGAAAGGAAGGGATGAGGATTCAAAGCATCTCATCATACGTCAGACACGTCGGAGTCAGTGTTTAAAGTACAGACGGATAATGACCCAAAACATACCTGCGAAATCCTCTCAAGAGCTTCTTAAGGCACTGGTCTGGAATGGCTGAGTCAGTTATATGACCTCAACCCAAATAAGAACGATTTTCAATTACTTAAGACTAGGGTAAATTTCTGGGAAATTTCCACGGGAACTTAATGTGGGGAATTTTGGAAATATTCCAAATTTTATGGGAATTATTTGGAAATATAGGGAAATGTATATAAACTATATTATATACAAACATAAATAAACATTTTGTTTGGTTTTGTTGTGTTTTAAACAAAATTATGCTGCAAGATTTTTTTTAAGTTCCTTGTCATAGGCAACTCTGCGCTTTTTTTTAAATTCCCAGCTTATTTCCATATATTCCCTTAATCCCCATAGAAAATTTCCAGCCTTGAAAATCCCCAACTTAAAGACCAAACGGAAGACCATCAATCAATCAGCAGCTGAAGACGGCCGGAGTATCTCAAGGCTTTAGGCGACGTCCTCAAAAGCAAAAAAAAAGAATTCTTGTATTTCTAATCGTTAGTCTGTCCAGTTACTTTTGAGCCTGTAGAAATGGAGACGGCTACGATTCCTAGCTGAAAATCTCCATCGCTTCATTTCAAATCCATTGTCATGGTGTCCAGAGACAGAATGACTAAAACTGTCACTTGTCAAACATTTAAGGACCAGAATATCTAACTTCAGCGGCTTTGTTCCAGACAGGAATGAATTTATGGCTCGTTAGAGACGCGTCACTGTAAGCTGATGTTAGGTGTTATTTATTAAAGCGCTCTCTCTCTCTCTCTCTCTCTCTCTCATCTTAACAAGCTGATTAGCTATGTGCCTGTTTATGGAGCCTTTAGACTAACAGCTTGAAAAAAACGGCGGAATAAGAAATTAATTATGTCCTCGGCATATATTTTAGTAACGTAATTACGTTGGAGGAATACTTTGAAGTGGACTAATGGGCGAGTGTTGCCTTTGATTAGAGGCGTCAGCAGAGCCAAGCAGGAGCTTTGTGACCCATTACTACTAATAAGGTCCTCTTCACAGGTCAAAGCTGAAACCCAGGCTGAAATAAGGAGGATTTCCTCCTCCACCTCCATTTTCTTTCCCTCCATCATCATCTCCTCCTCTTTGTTGCTGCCGTTGGTTATCGTGTTGGTTATCGTGTCCCTTATCTGTAATTTTTAAGTATAGTGTTTTCTAGAGGGACTTTATTAACCGAGGTGATTTGTGAGTAGTGTTGCTTTCCTGGAAGCTGAAGGCTAGTAACGGCGTACAAAGCCGATTACAGTCCCCGAGAGCCGTCTTTGAGAGCCCGGCGGTTTCTGTAATAATTCAGAGCAATGAGAGAAATGATGTGTGAATCATTTCGGTTTTTAGCTTATTCCAGAGTGCCTGTGTTTTTAAGGAGCTGTGTAAAATCAGTATCGCCGCGCTCTCAGTTTAATTCCACATTCCCACCGTGTTCCCTCCTCCGTGTCTTAATAAAGCAGAACCTTCTCTGTAGCTTTATTAGGTGACTCGATACGTGCCATCCATCTTGCCCGTGCCCTGGAACGCTCCCAAGCTCTTACATGACTGGAAATTCTGCAGCTTGTCTTTCTTACCCTGAGAGCAAAGACATTGTGGTCAGATTCGTACGTGCTCGTTGTGTTTGGACATTTCTCTTTGACCTTTCTGTGACCATCTTTTATTTCTCAAACGTTTAATATGTTAAACTGATGGAAAAAAAACCCCCCAACATTCTTCTTTTTCCTGTGCAGAATCCCTCTGGCCCAAAATCGCTGCTCCTCTCAAAGTGGTGCGCACCAAAGAAAACATACTCAGCAATCGCTTCTTTCCCTTCGATGAGATTGAGACGGAGGCGGTGCTGGCCATCGATGATGACATCATCATGCTGACCTCCGACGAGCTGCAGTTCGGATACGAGGTAACGAAGTTTATCTCAGTTTATTTAACATCTAGTATGTGTTTGTTTGCGTTGCTCGTTTGCGATATGACGTAAAGACGTTGTGTCGCGATACGTAGTGCATGTAATATGCATGTAAAGATTTTCGATCATTAATTTATAATAACGCATAAATTGTGTCCTTCAGGTGTGGCGGGAATTCCCGGACAGGCTGGTGGGATATCCTGGTCGACTCCATCTATGGGATCACGAGATGGGGAAGTGGAAGTACGAGTCAGAGTGGACCAACGAGGTGTCCATGGTGCTGACTGGAGCTGCGTTTTATCATAAGGTACAGCGCTTTGTGTACTCGAACCTGCACCAGATGGTCAGAAAATCTGTTTTCATCACGTACAAATCAGACAACCGTCCTACCCAAGGGAAGACGATCGCGGCTACAGCCGATTCGTTTTTCTCTGCTAAAAGCTAACCGTCATGTCATCGAATTTGCCACGAGGACCAACCGGCTCGACTCGCCGGTCGATGCATAATTTATAAAATCTACAGGAGACTCGAAATCTGGTGCTAGATCTCGAGGTCACGTTCTTGCCAATAACGAGAGGTTTAGCCGAGCGGCTCAGCTTACAGATGAATTTACAGAATCTCCGGCGGCACCTCGGCTTTTGGTGACACGACGTCCTGCGTGGTAAAAATTACGTCAACAAGACTGTAATGATCAAGAAACTCGTTTGCCTTCATTTCTATCTAGAACAGTGACAGTCACTGAAAGTCACCAATTAACCATTAAACCATATTTTACCCAAATACCACTTCCTGTTTTTTTCTTTAACCTCCATCTGATTCCTGAGTAGCCGAGTAGCCTCGGGTTGCTCTTTTTGTTAACAGCTTTACACACACACACACGCACGAGATGGTTCTACAATAAAAACACCTCGCCTTTCAACGGTCACAGATGCCTCTTTTCCACCAAACAGAACCGGGTGCTGGTTCAGAGCTAGCGCTGGTGCTGGTACAAAGTTGGTTCCACTGGTGAACCTTCTAAGAACCGGTTTGCCTTTCAACCGGCTAGAGAGCATCACAGCGCCGAGTGTGACGTCACTGTATACGTGTCACGTGTCCCAGCAACGTTAACACAGCAGCGGCAAACAAAAACACAACAACAACAACAATGTTGCTTTACTGTTAATGCTCATGGCTTTGTGACCCTACATCGGTATCCAAACGCGGCGAATCCGACGTGTACGTGCGGCTCCATGTAATCTGTATAAACGGAGGTTGTAATCGATAAAGTACATAACGTTATTTTATCATTAACACAAAAAAAAGTTAGCCTTAGCATGTAGCTACCTACTATCAGGTGTGCTGATAACTGATCATATTGCGTTAAAGTAAAAGTGTATTAAACTTTAGTATACTTAAGGTACATTATCAAATGCGCTAACAGTAGCCCCGCCCACAGCCCCAGACACAAGCGGTTCTTGAGTCTAGACCAGCAACGTTTTGGTGCTACTAAAGAACCACTTTTCCTGGTAAAGAGCCAGTGCTTTGGCGGTCGAAACAGAAAGAACTGGTTCTAAATTAGGCTTCGAACCTGCACTCAAACTGCCTCGGTGGAAAAGGGGCATGAAATGCCTCTCTGTCCAGGTTTTTTTTTTTTTTTTTTTTTTTGCTTTTTGCGTGGAAGATTCTCGATTCATGGTGGCCCAAAACGCCGCTTTTATTGTTCTTCTCTGTATTTGTTTTTGTCTTGCAGTATTTCAATTATCTGTATACGTACAAGATGCCGGGAGACATCAAGAACTGGGTAGATGCTCATATGAACTGCGAGGACATCGCCATGAACTTCCTGGTGGCCAACATCACAGGGAAAGCTCCTATAAAGGTAAAGGGGTTACGTCCATGGTGTCGGCATTAGATCACGCACCACGAGTCAGATTATACTTCATGCGATTTGGTGTGAATCGTGTTTTGGTGAGTTTGCATTCTAAAAGCGTCAAGTGGAATATCTTTCCCAATTTTTCCCATTCTAGTTTTCCATAAACGCAATTTTTTCCCTCTACACCTAAAGAACGTTTCTAAACGAATCAAAGCCCCTGATATTTAATTAAGAGCATTCCCGATGAAACTAATCATTTCCTTATTAGATTTTGCAGTAAGCTTTAGTCTGGATGTAGAGATGCTACAGATCCTCCATAAACATCCTTGCAAGTATATCATGGACCTTTTCGCCGTATATATTATCTCTGGGATCAATTATGCACAAATCCGGGGTGTCGTATCACCGCTATGCCGACGACACACAACTTTATATACCTATCAAACGCAAAGATAACTCGGCCTATAAGAGATCGGAGGCTTGCCTGCAAAAATATAATTATATATTTTATGATACTTACCGATGACAAAATCCAAATCATTCACTTCGGGCCAAAAGAGCACCCAGATGAAGTTTCTTTTAACTTTGGTACTCTTACTCCTTAGTGTTTATTTCGTCACCTATTTTTGATTTAGTCTTAGTCTTAGTCTTGTGCCAAATGTCCTTGTTAGTTTTAGTCACATTTGGTCATTCACATATCTTTTTTTGTTAGTCAAGTTTTAGTCGACTAAAAGTCTTTTAATTTTAGTCTAGTTTTAGTCAAAAAATTGTAGTCTCTTTTTAAAAGAACACATTAATGCTGATTAATGAAAAGCCTAATCTCAAAACTGTAGGTGTGTATACGAATGTCTATGCGGCGTGTGGATGAATTCTTCCTACGCACACACTATTTTATTTCTTGAAAACAGACCGCTGCTAACTATAACACACCGTTGTCATGAAAAACAGAGCCTTGCCATGGACACACAGGATTCTAACCGTAGAGACGGAGCGCACTATTTTCTTTAGCGGAAGCAATACAATTGTTCAGCGGTTTCGTGTCACGAAGACAATCGTAGACTAAAATCGTCTTTTTCATCAACAATAATGCATGTTGATTTAGTCTTAGTCAGCGTTTTTGGACACTGGTGCAGTCTTCTCATCGTCTCGTCTTAGTCATGAAAATAAAAGTCTCGTCTCGTCTGACGAAAATTAACACTATTACTCCTTATCTTACTTCAGACGGTAAAGATCTAGGATTTCACCTAGATAATGTCCTTAAATGAGACAAACAAATCAACACCATAGTTTGTATCAGCTTCTTCCACATTAGCAGGTTAGCTGAAGTCAAAACTTTCTTAAGCAGGAAAAGTTTTCAAATAGTTATCCACGCTTTACGTTCTTTGCACTTGCCGCCTGTCAGATACCTATCGAATACAAGATTCTGCTATTCGTCTACAAAGTTCTCATTAATCTAGCTCCCAAATATTTATCCGATTTGATTATGTACGATCCTTCAAGATCACTTAGATCCCAAAATGGTCATCTTTTACTGGTACCACGATCCCGTCTACAACGCAGGGGAGACCGAGCTTTCGCAGTAGCGGGCCCTAAGCTGTGGAATAGCTTGCCATCACCAGTCAGAACTGCTTCTGCTTATGTTTTTAAGGGGGAAGTCGTGGCCTAATGGTTAGAGTTTGACTCCTAACCCTAAGGTTCGGGTCTCGGCCCGGGCCATGACTGAAGTGCCCTTGAGCAAAGTGCTATACTGTACCCCCCAAACTGCTCCCCGGTCGCCGCAGGATAATTGGCTGGCCACTGCTCCGGGTGTGTGTTCATGGTGTGTGTGTGTGTGTGTGTGTTCAATGCTGTGTGTGTGCACTTTGGATGGGTTAAACGCAGAGAACGAATTCTGACTACGGGTCACCGTACTTAGCCGTACGTCACGTCACTTTCTACGTTTGCGGAATTTAAATCCATGTTAAAAACACACCTCTTTTCCTGTGCTTATAATTGTTGGTAATTTGTACGTGTTCTTTTATATTCATGTTCTTTCTTTCTTTCTTTCTTTCTTTCTTTCTTTCTTTCTTTCTTCCTTTACTTTTATCTCTATGTGCACACTTTGGCCACCTCCGGCGGATTTTAAATGTGCTTTTTAAATAAAATTGAGTTGAATCAAATTGGATCGAATCTAAGTTACGACCTTTGACCTCGTTTTCGGGAAGGAAAAGTCTCAGTTATGTAAATAAACATTTATACAATTAAACAGTCGTTTCATCGGGAAGACATTTTACTAATATCACGTGCGGCATGACGATCAGTCGTATCGTTAACTGGATTATTGGAATGTTATTATTAGTTCGGGTAGTTAAAAGTAAGTGCTCCCTGTAGAGCTGGAGATAAACAGTGATCCCAGTTACAGACCCAGTTTAGTCCTCTGTTATCTGTGTGTCCTCCTGAACATCTCCAGAACCTCCGACTGTGACGAGTCCGTTAGATCACCAGCTATAATTCTCTCTCAGCTCCTCCATCTCCATTTGTTGCAGTAACATGGGCCTCCCGTAACATTAATATAACCAGAAAAAACTAGAAATAGATAAAAAGTCATGTTTTTTTATTTATTTATTTATTTATTTATTTATTTATTTATTTATTTATTTATACTAATTCTACATGATTGATTTCTGACTGAAAGAAATGTTCACTCGTTTTTTTCCTCACTTCTTTCTCTTTTTCTTCTTCTTGTTTTTCCACCTTCTTTTTTCTTTTCTATTTTTTCTTTTTTTTTTCTTGTCGTCCTGCTGCCACTACGTTTTCTTTTGCTTCTTGTCCATATTCCTTCTTTTTTTTTTTTTTGCTCTTTTTCTACTTTTTTGTTCTTCTTGTTTTTCTTCATGCACCTCATCGTATTTTGTTCATTACTCTCGTCGTTGTCTCCTTTCTCTTCTTCTTAGTTTTCGACTTCATGTTTTTGTTCTTTTTTTTTTTACTTTTTTCTTCATTGTTTTTATTCAACTTTTCTAGTTCTTGCTGTTTTCCTTTTCTTTTTTGTTCTTATTTTCCTTTTTGTTCTTGTTTTCTTCTTTTTCTTGTAGATGGTGGTGGTGCTGTTTGTCCTCTTTCTCCTTAATTTTCTTCTACTACTTCTGCTTCTTCCTCTTTTCTTCTTTGTACTAGCTACTTTTCCTTTTTGATTTGTCTTGTCCTCGTCGTTCTCTTGTTTGTGTTCTTAGATTTATTTTAAACCTCTGATGAGGCATTTAAGATGAATGAAAGCCATAAAAGATTAAAAGGTAAAGGTCAGGTCGAGGTAAATCGCTGATCAGCACTGATTTGTCCTTCTTCCCGTGCAGGTGACACCGCGTAAGAAGTTCAAGTGCCCCGAGTGCACGGCGATCGACGGCCTGTCGTTGGACCAGACGCACATGGTGGAGAGGTAACGTATAAACAGGGTGTGGGACCGAGCGGAACCCTGGCAGCTCTCAGGACCTGGCACGGCTTTTCCGCCTGCATCTGAAACACATTCTGTATTTTCTCCCCCAACAATAGCCTCATTGTAGCGCTTCACAGGAGACATGTGCATTTATCAGCCAAACGCCGAGGAACTTCTCCGTCCAATTTCAGGCTGCGTTTGCGTGCCAAGCTCCAGTCTGATCAACACGGCGACGTTCACGCTTAACCAGAGCACGCAAAACAGCGGCTTCCATTAACTCTAGCCTCTTTACACTCGAAAGAACACACACACACACATCTTTACACACATGTTTCCAAAATCTTCTAGTATTAGTCTCTGGTTTAGTTCAGGAAACAAACCAAACGCAGCACTACAGCCTGCGCTCTTTCTGTCAGAACCTTTAAACGTCCTACATACTGCGTCTCCTGTTCGCTAAGAAGAAGACGTAATTATTCAGCGTTCCCTCAAAGAGCCTTTCAGGATAGAGAAACGTTCAACCGCCGACAGGTTCATGAGATTACGAAGAAAATCGTTTCCGAAAGTCTCCGCGAGATCGTTAAACCACGCCGGGAGGAAAACGTCGAAGGTTCTATCCGTCCTGTTCAGAACACTTTCCCCAAGTTCTCGAAGTGCTTCAAAGGTTTACGGTTCTCGGGTGAACGGTTTTACTTTGAAGTCTTTCTGAGTGAAGAAATAGTTACTTTAAGGTTTTACTTTAAGGAAAGTTTCGGGGGAAAAAAGCAGGAAAAAAAAAAGCTTAAGACAGATGATTATAGAGGAACGGAGCGATGCAGAAAATCATCCAGACCGAAAAAATTGCGCGAAAGAAAGAACAGATCCGTACGGCGATTAAGAAAGTTAATTGCGCCGGGTTACGTGCCACCTCCGCGTGAGTGACGGCTTTAACACTTGAAAGCGAGGCGGTAGCCTGCGCCCCGCTCCGGGCCCGAACAAGTGCACGACCTTGGAAGTGAATAAAGAGTGTTACTAATAGAGTCTGGCTCCACAGACCATGCAGCCCTTTGACTGGAGGCTCAGCGGAGATTGATGGGGTCTTTCTGGTCACGCTTCTCGCTCTGAACATGTTTCCTGCCATAAAAACCAGGCTTTACACCGCTCCAAAAAATGCTCTGCCCTTCTGCAGTCTGCACTCAAACAGCGGCTCGAATAAGCGTTCGCTCCCCTTAAAGTTCTCCAGACTTAAACCGGAGCATCGCTTTATATCACACATCCTTCAGAATATCGACGTACACGGAGGAATCGTTATTACAAGTGAATGCTTTTCGAATGTTTAGTTGTAGATGCGTAAGTATTCGTTATAGAAGTATGAACCGGGTCTTGAGCTCTTCTTCTTCATCTTCTTCTTCTTCGTCTTTGTTTAAAAATAAAAAAAGATTTATTTGTTTAGAATTCCATACTACCTACCTAATGCTACTGTACATGCTACCTGATTTATTAGGAGAACAATGAAAAACAGGTTCTTTAGAGTTGTGTTAGATAATTAAGAGCTCTTAGCTTCTCCGGTTCTGGGGAAGGTTTTTGAGTCGGGACACAGAACTCGGTGTTCTTCCTTCGTTTGTCGCGAAGTAGAAATGATTCTCGGAGGTTAGGACACATTACTGTTGTGTACAGTGTTGTAGAAAGCAATACTTGAGTAAAAGTACAAGTAACGTACTAGAAAAAGTCGCCTTTTAGAACATTACTCAAGTAAAAGTCTTAAAGTATCTGATATTTACTGTACTTAAGTATCAAAAGTCATTTTCTGATATTTAATGTACTTAAGTATTTGAAGTAAAAGTTAAAAGTAAAATTTCAGTGATTTTCCGTCGGCATAAGAGACGCTTCATCCGGTAGGAAGAATCTTTCATTCCAATGTACAGAAACATTTATTGCAAATACGGCCACGGGTGTATAACGTTATCTTCTTCACCCTGTTCACCACTATCGTCAGGGTGGTCGTCTACGACAGGGGCGGCAAACCCGCGGCTCCCGAGTCGTATGCGGCTCTTTGTCCGGTTTCATGCGGCTCTTACGTTCATACCGAAGTTTGTATTTGTGTCTTTTTAATATGCGTGTTCGCTTCGCTTGAGTTCAATACGGTATTTTCGTCAAACGTGCATGTGAGTGGGATGAAAACACCTCAAAGTTTCCCAGTAGGAGCAAGATCTTTTGAGTAAACAATTCGTGTCAAGTTCACTCTCAAAATGGCAGGAAAAAAAAGGTGATGATCGTGTGTGCCCATGTGTATGATGTGGATCTTTGCGGTAACACAGCAATCTGGCTCTTGGTCTCTGACCGGTTGGCCACCCCTGGTCTACAATAACGGGAGGTCCTGTAGGTGCTTCCATGGTGGTTTCAGTTGTGTTTCTGCCTCCTTTTGGCAACATTACGCTGAAATAGACTGTGCAGAGCTACGTAATACAATCTAGGAGCAGTGATTCGCCAAACCTCCCTTATTACAGTCACACACATTTCTTCTGATTTTATTTTGTAGTGACGAGTAACGAAGACGCTTAGTGGAAATATAACGGAGTAAAAGTATACATTTTATCTCGGAAATGTAGCGGAGTAAAAGTGAAAGACAAAGTTAAAGACAAAGTTAAATAGAAAAGTAAAGTACAGATACGTGACATTTCTACTTACGTACAGTAACAAAGTATTTGTACTCCGTTACATTACAACACTGGTTGTGTGTGTTCTTTGATGAGTGAGTGAGCGTTCCTTGAGTTACGTCCTCAAGAGTTCCACTAAGGTTTGAGCCAGTGACTAATGTCTTGTCAGGGAAATAAATAAATATTTAATATTTACTTTACTGTACGTTTCATTCACAAATATTGTAAAGAAAGGAAGTACTTTTGTCCACCTCGGAACTCGGCTCTAATGTGAGTCGATGGTAGTGTAAAACAGTCCCGGCTTTAGTCAACAGATTCACTCGGGATTCTTTACTTCGACTCGGACGTTCATCAGTAGCGTCACATGATTTTGCAGATTGAAGATGCTACAAAATAGGGAAAAAGTGTAGAGTGTAGAGAAGTAGCCACGAGGCTAAAGGAAATGGTGAGCACGATGCTACTACCGACGCCGTGCTTCATGTCAGGGACGTGTTTCCCTGTCACGTTAGACCTTATTCACGGAAACTCGTTAATCCACATCCGCATTATAAACATAATCTCTCTTTTTTTCCTCTCTCTCTCTCTCTCTCTCTCTCAGGTCCGAGTGCATAAACAAATTCGCGTCCGTATTCGGCACCATGCCTCTGAAGGTCGTGGAACATCGCGCCGATCCCGTGTTATACAAGGACGACTTCCCGGAAAAGCTCAAGAGTTTTCCCAACATCGGGAGTTTATGACAGAGCACCGCTCCTGACCGTTACTCCTCCGTCTGGTAACAACCAACGTCACAGATGCTCACGGATGTTGTTGAACTTTTTACGATTACGAGAGCGGTTAAAAGACGTTACGTTACGTCACCTGACGGAGGGAAACATTCTGTTGCTGTTCGTACATGTCTTCATTTATCGAGACGGACCTCCGGGAACATCACGGACCAGACGGTGTCTGTCAATAACTAGGGTCCACTGCAATGACTCCGAGAAGCCGGAATCGTGGTTTTTAACGGTTTTAATGGAAAACCAGGACTGGATCAGAGAGTCTCAGAGCAGTATGAAGAGATTAAAGCTCTCAACAGTCTAAATTTACATTTCTCACTCGGAATTTTTCCCATTTTACACACTGTATTTACTGTCAAATACTTACTGCAATCCAAAGCACAGTGACAAAAGGTTTTAAGGGTCAAAGATTTCAAAAGGAATTAAAAAAATGTCCTTTATTTTAGTAAAGGTTTAAAATGACATACCAGAGCTGCTACGTTAGTAACCGGAAAAAAACGGCTTTCGGTTCCTACACTCTTAGAAACGATCGTTTTAGAAACAACCGAGGGTTCTTCCAAAGTTTCTTCAGTTACGTTCACATAAGGGATCTTGGCTTCTTCATATAGAACATCTGAAAGTTCTGTGGAAACCCATAAAGTTTCTGCATAGAGCCAAACAATAACAAGATTCCTATCAGAAAGGTTTTCAGAAACTAGGAACCCTTTACATTATCCAGCGAACCCTTAAAGATCCCTCGTAGAACTCCGTATGTGCCAACAAAAGCTAAACGCTAAACTCCTGACAGGTTCTGGGTACTCAGAAGCAAATACACTCACTGAGATAATACACGCACTCTTAGCAAATAGGTTCTTCAGGGGTTCTTCAGATTTTAAAGCTAAATTAAAAAGCATTAATGGTTCTCTGGGACTTGTTAAATATGATGGAACTCTAGGGAGAAATGTTTAAGATGGGAAGAAACATTCGTTTTCCCACAAACCCTTAAAGAACATTTTGTTCTAATAGTGTTGTGTGTGTGTGTGTGTGTGTGTGTATTAACTGGGTCAGTGTAGGGTTCAAATTATTGCTCATTATTTTCTTCTTAATAGAAGATGGAGTAGAAAACGTTAGGAGGTTCAGATCTTGCTGGTTCATGGTTCTTCGTGCACTCGTAGAAATGGACGGGAAATGTTCAAATGGTTTTTAATGGAATTTCGAATAAATAAGGCTTTCAGGTTCTTTAAACAATATTTAAATTGAACCAAAGATCTTTTGAAAGCTAAGGACCCAGAAATGAGCCATTAAAAAAGTTCTCGAGGAACCCTCGAGAACGTGGCCAAGTGTGCGTGGTCCAAACTCCAACCTTGTCGTACCATGTAGTAAAAAAAATAGGTTTTCTAAGAGTTCTTAAAGTGTTAATCACTTTAATAGTAATAATGGTTTTATAAAAGGGTTCCTGTGCAGCCGGAGCTTTAAACCTCCAGAGAATCTCCTGAAACGGTTGCTCGTTATTTTTCTTCTTAATCTCTAGAACCTGTCAGGGGTTTAACGTCTAAAGAAGTCAAACCCTTAAGAACTCGAACTTTTCTGAGGGGAAAAAAAATCCATGTCAAGGTCTGACACTTTTGTTTTCTTCAAAAAAAATTATTTTTTTTTCCTGCTGCAGAAATTTTTAGCACTTTCCGGTTTAGAAATTGCTCAGAATCGAGCGAACACTAAAGAAACAGATGGATGGAGCGTTGTGATGGAGAGTTGTTTTTAAGTTTAAGAGGCGGTCTGGATTTTAGGTACGAGCTTCACAGCAGAGGAACTGAACCGTACAGTAAACACGTGCCGCTTTACGTACGACCTGTTACGACTAAAACAGAAGCCGAATAAAATTTCCACGGCGAAAAGACCAACTCACAGGAGCGGAAAATACACCGTTTTGTTTTTTTTTCCTCTTCTTGTTGTTGTTGACTTTTTGTGCTACGTCCAGACTTCATCTTGTTTTATCCTCCGTCCTGGAAGCCGATAGGAAACGAGTAGGCGTGGCCGTCAGCTCTTCGAACCCTCTTCGATATTATATACACTGAACATTTTTCCCACCTGCTTGACATTTTCACATTAGCCGGCTGTCTCGTTTCACGTCCATGCTTGTAATATATCAGTCTGTGTGAAGTTTCTTTTAATTCTTCTTAGTATTTTTATTAAAAAGTAATGAATAAATATTCACACGTCTTGTGTCTGGACGATGTATTTTTGAATATTCATTGTTAAAAGTTGAAACTTTTTTTTTTTTTTTGCACCCCCTTAAGATTTGAACTAAATGTGCATTCTTTATATATTTTATTTTTTTATTATTATTTTTTTTCCAATATTTTTTCAATATTTTTATTTTATTTTATTTTTTTGCCGTTAAGAATTTTTTTTCCAGTCAACAAGTGATTTCTTTTCTAAAGCATGGTGACTTTGTAAAGTTAAAACTAAGCTGTGTGTGTGTGTGTGTGTGTGTGTGTGTGTGTGTGTGTGTGTGTGTGTGTGTGTGTGTGTGTGTGTGTGTGTTGTGTTTTTTTTATGGTTTCTGTTGTCTAGGGATGGAGCAGATGTCTGAGCTCTGTGAATGATTTAAGTGCAGGAGCCTGCATGTCTGAGATAAATGCATTTCATCTCTATGGGGAGTGAACTTGTGAAGAGAAATGTATTCCTGCTCCGCTTGTTCCCTGACAGAGAAAGAGAAAATCTGGTAAGGAGGAGGTTTCAGCAACGACTCGGGTATTGGAAATGTCAGCGAATGACCAATTACGTAGCGAGAGCCAGATTGTCTGCAGCTCGTTGCTTTATGAAGTGTCTGTTATTTAGTCCAAGCGAGCGCTTGTGGGAGTGTTGCAATCGCTTTGGGTTTGAACGGGTCTACTTTATGAGAAAGTGTGTGTGTAAGTGTGTGTGTGTGTGTGTGTGTGTGTGTGTGTGTGTGTGTGTGTGTGTGTGTGTGTGTGTGTGTGTGTGTGTGAGAGAGAGAGAGAGAACGAACACACTCAAACAAGCTTTGTAATACATTTCACATCGTTTCTATAGTAACGGCTCATTCGTAAGGACTCGTACGGCGGACGCACAGCTAATAATAAATTTATGGGTGGAGTCTCCGGGGTCGGGAAAAGCTGTATCGTTAAGTTCAGTCTTAATAAGGTCAAGAAAGATTAAAAAAAAAATTTTAATAGTTTGTTTATAGCTGACACTAATTAACATCACATGTAACTATAAATGGATAAAAATCACATTCAGTGGCAAATTCCTGCCATATAAGTGAAATAAAAGCCACCAGGAGTCGGTGGCGTTCTTCACCGTTCTCACCGGAACGTGGTGGATTATTGACGATTTCCCTTTAACAGCATCACACGGAGTGTTTTATTCCTCATGTCTTTAAACCCTTTTATAATATCCTCAGGAAGAGCACGTTAAAAGGTGAGTCGATGTTAAGGTTTTTATTGATCAGTATCTAAACACACACACACACTAAAACACACACACACACACACACACATTTAAAAGCCCCAAATAAAACATTTTAAAGCGAGCCAAGCTCCCTTTCCCTACTTCGGTTAGAATGTAATGTTCTTTTCTCGTTGCTGGAAGACGCTCAAACCCACGCTGCCTCTTCTCTCTGCTGGAACTCCATTAGTCCAATTTATTAGAGAATGGAAGAGGAATGGTGGTGCTTTGAGAATGCATGCGATTTCACAAGCCAGAAACTTAAAATAGACTGCTGAGTGGGAATTGTCCTGGGGCACAAAAAAAAAAGGCTCACATTAAAACAGTGGGAGCCTTGGACAGGTTTTTGTTTGTTTGTTTGTTTTTTGTTTTTCCAGAAATGCAGTCATTTGTAGTTGAGTCATACGTAATTACCGTCGTGTAATTATTAAATAAGACCAATCTGGGACGAGAAGAAAAAAAAAATCAATTACACCAAATGTTGGAATCTGATTAGAAACCTCTTATAAACTACGAGCAAAACTTCTGTAAGTGCAATAACTTACTGTTGGAAATCTCCCACACACACAATACACACTTAGGTATAATATGTAAATATATATATATAAGGAGAGAGAGAGAGAGCAAGATTATCCACAAGCTTATAAAGTAAATAATTAATTAGAAAGCCGTACATTTAGCTTGAAGCTTTGGGAGAAGGAAAAGAAATTTTTTAAACGTATCACTTATATATATATATATATATATATATATATATATATATATATATATATATATATATATATATATATATATATATATATATATAATAGCAGTCCAAACACAAACCCCAACCTCACACACGAAATAATATTAAATTCCTTGCAAGGATAATTACAACAAATTAATTACATTTTTAATTCCTAAACAGCAAAAAAAAAAAAAAAAACGCACAAAAAAAAAAAATTTAACGCACAAAAAATTGTACATGCCCGCACACATAAAGCATTATATTATTATTCTAGACCTTGGATATGCCTTCTTCAGTAGTATTAGAAGTGACAAGGGACGACACAGAGGTGGACTTCATTCAGATTTTCTTTCTTTTTTTTTCTCTTTCTTCTTTTCATCTGTACACAGCTATCAGTTTGGGTTTAATGCTTAGTAGAACGTGCAATTTTTATTTTTTTAATTTTTTTATGGAAACGATCCCACAGCCGTTTGATTGACCTGAGTTCTTGTGGCTGAGCTGAATCCAGTTGTCCTGGCGATAATTAAGAAAGGTTCACGAGCGTCCGAGAGTCGTGGTTTTTAAAGCGTGAGAGAACGAGTGGAACCCGGTGCAGTGTGCGGCTTTGTGAAAGAGGAGCCTTGACAGCTGAGCGCGAGCATGAGCGAGGCATGTTTGTTTTGCATTTACTCCACACACAGCTGCGCAGACCGTCCTTTCTCAGAACGTTGGAACACGATATCACTTGTCGCTTCAGCCCTCAGAGCAACCCGAGAGCAAAACCGGCGTCCGACACAGTACAGGAACGAGAAAGGAGGAACAGAAGAAGAGCGCTAACCCTCAGAAACATCTACAGTATACACTCATGTTTTCATGCAAAAAAGAAACTGGATCCGTTGATGTAACCAAAAGCTTAGAACCCAACCTGACTCTTTAGCAAGTTGAACTTCTTTCAAAATTCTGGACTCTGACTAGAACCCTTCTAGGTTCTGTGTAGAACCCTAAAACAGCAGGGGTTCCAAGCAGAAGCACTCTGAAACCCATAAAAAAAATCAAAAAATGTTCTTTGTGCTAAGCACCAAGAAGCTGAACTTCTGAGCTTCTAGGTATCAAACAATGAGCAGAAAAAAAGGTTCTTCGGCCTTTCTTTAAGGAGATCTGAGAAATTAGAGCTTCTTATTGTGCAACAAAGGGTACTAAGAACCCCTTCTGATAGTAAATGTAGTTTTTATGTAGAACTAAGAACACTTCAGGAACGATTCTCTCTGAAACCTTTCAGAAAAACCCGCACTGGTGTCCTACTGAAGCCTTGGTTCTAGGTAGTGTTTTCATATCAGAACTGGTTCCAAGCAGAACCTTTTCAGAACGCCGAGAATTCAGATGAGGCAAACGGGGTCAATTGGGTGATTGCGGGTTCTTCGCTTGGAACCTTTTCTGACAGAAGTTGAGAACACGTCATTATCCAGTGGTTGTTTCATTCAATGCAATCAGTCCCTTTAGGGTAACTGACCCTTCAAGAATTGTTTTTTCTGTCATTTTATTTCAGGTCAAACTCTGGACATCATCCCATCATAAAACACTTTAAGGAGATTCAGAACCCTTCTAGGTTCTGTGTAGTGTCTCCCAATCGATAACAGGTTCCAAGCGGTACCGGGTATCGAGCTGAACTGTAAACAAAGGTTCTTCAAGCGTTCTTGAGATAATCATGGGTTCCTCACCCCATCCGTCTTTCATCACAGTTAGTTAAACTCATGGAAAGTGTTTGGCCAAGACGCAAACGTCAGAACGTTTTTAATCGACCTGACTCGTCAGAAACGTCGGAATTTCGCCACATTTCGTACCTTTCCGTTGTCATGGTACCAAACCACGTAGGTGGTGAGAAATACAATGAGCCTGCTTTCTGTAGCCGATCCTCTGTTGCAGCTAATCACAAGCATTTTGTTCCAATTCAGTTATTTAGGTCAAAGCATTTAGTGAGGAACTTTTTATTTACTGGCTCTAGATAAAAATGTTAACGTGAAACAAAACAGAGCTAAATCGATCAAACTGATGCTTTAAGTCATAAAAACTAATTTAAGGATTAAAATGTCTCCGTTCAGTTCTGGTTCAATCTAAACTTCCATAAACAAGAGTCTTATCTGGAACTAAACAAATATCACGATGAAACGAGCTTCCTTCCTTCCGTTCTTCCTCGCCTCTTTTTTGTTTTAGCATCATCTACTTCAAACTTTGACCTCAAGCGTGAGCGTGGAAGCGTTAAACGCCAGCGCCGATCGCTCATCTCTATTTATTAACACAATTAAACCTCTTCACGTTCGAAAGGCGAGGGATCGAAAAGCCTCCCAGAACGATGACCTAAACGTGGTTCCCATTTATACACTGGAAACGGCTTGTCCAAACACGGATCGGATTCTTCCTCGAATTTAAAACAGATTTGCTTTTACCTGATCTATATCTGGAATCCGGAAGAAAGGAAGAAAAAAGAAACCAACAATCAGACTTAAAGGTTCTGGCTTCTAGCGCACGTTGAGTAAAATTTCCGCCGATGAAGATAGAAAAGTGCAGAAGGAGAGACGGTGTCAGAGTCGAGTGCAGAAAGCTGGACGTCTCTCCCGCTCCGAGGGACCGCTGCCAAACAAATAATGAATCAAGGATCAAACTCGAGCCTGCTTTTAAATGTTTATACGTATCGTATTTGAACTGGCCCCCGCTGGAAGATCGTACGCTCAGATAAACGCTCCAGAGGTCTCGACTGAATCAGCACAAGTTCTTCTGCACTCAGCATTTGAAACCTCGGGCCTGGGCAGCAAGTTACAGTTTGCAAAAGAACTTTAAGAAGTTTTCTAATTTTTTTTTCCTGCCTAATGTCCCAAACCACTGTCAAATTACACTCTTCATTCGTGATCTTTCCAGAAATCTGGTCCCTCTACGAGCCGTGATGATGTTTGACGTTATTGTTATCGCTGTACGGTGCATGTAAAAAACCCCGTCCGAGCTCTCGGACACGAGCGTCGTCACTTCAGGTTAAACGTCTTGCCCTGATCCTCTCCAGGAGAGAAAATAAATTTGGATTGAGATGTAGAAATACGGGTAATGTATTTCAACAAATCCGTCATCTCGCTAAAGTGCGGCTTGGGGCTGCCGTTAAGAGCCGTCTCACCTGGGAAGCTCTTGGAGAGGGGAAAGGCTTTAGCTCTTTTGTTACTCGTGACAGATTGCTAGCTCTGCACAGAAGTGGAATACATTACGTTGTTTTTTTTAAGATGCAGCATTTACACTGTGATACAAATGTCAAATTTCATTTAACCAGAGATGTACGGAAGGCAAATTGCCCATAATCCTCCATGTTGCTGAAATTTCCATGCGTATGATGTAAACCTGAGCTAAATTTGGGTCACGCTGCGACACCGGTACCACGATATTTATGCTAGGACTTGTGGGCGGGGCTAGACGAAGTTAGCGATTGGTCAAAAAAATCGAATGAAACAAAAATTGTTAGGATCATGTAGCGACTCGTAGTTTTTCACTATACATTCACGATACATTACGACAAAGATCCTCTTAACGATAAACCGGCGACGAAAGAAAACGTCTTCGTACCATCATCGATCAGCATGACTGGAGAATCAGCAGGTGCAGAAAACAGGCTCATTTAACACACCATTCCTCACACTGAGCTTCAGGAAATATGTTAACGTGGTTTAGTTACGTCTCATAAGTCTGCCGTCATCCTGTCGGTGGATTGAAGAAAAAAAAACGTCATAACAATCCAAAACTTCTCACACCGAACTGAACTTTGTCATCAGACGCCTGTGGACAAACCTGTAACTCTGAGGATAAGCGTCCTTCCTGTAAGTCATAAAGCTTAAAGCCGTCCACCTTCTACACCTTCCTGTAAATTGTTCCTGTACGTTCAGGGTCGCTCTCTCACCGTCTCACACACTGCTCTGAGGAACGAACACGTCGCTGTCGGATGTAAAAAAAAAAATCTTCAGTGCAACGTCTGTGTAGAACGATTCAGACGACGTGTACGTGTACGTTTTGCCCCGATGGAAAGAAAAGCTGTTTATTTTTTAATTCTCAGATTAAGTGTGTAAGTGATTTTCATCAGATTTGCGACGACTCTCAGGCTTGTTTCGGTTTCTATGTAATTATTCTCTACACCTTGGACCTACAGGTTCATCTGATAAGTGCAGAGGTTGTTTTTATTATTAAGTTTAATCCCAGGAGCTACAAATCCTTCATGGTTCTCTTTGGTTAATTCTCATTTCTCAGATAATCAGATTGATCTCAGATGATTCTCCTCCTTATAAGAGATTTTCCTTCACAGGTTTGTTTGTTTTTTGTTTGTTTTTTTTGTGATAACATTAATATTGTCAGTTTTCTGTTCTCCAAGTCAGTCCACTCCCTCACCGTCTTTGTCCTTTTCCACACATGGCATGGCGATCGCTCTGGTATTCACCCACACTGGTTTTTTTGTCCTCTTCACAGCCTCTTTTCTCTCCCCGCGTTGTTAAAGAGCACTACGGGCGGCCGTGCCGGTGCGTCGGGGCGATCATGTGGCCCAGGAGATGGCTGCACTGTGTTCCTTGGCTTTCATGCGCAGAGCGGCGATGCTGGACGACTTCCGGTCAGGGTCCATGTTCAGGTCGTATCCGTTGATGCCGGTGCTCATGCCTGGACTGCCGAACAGACTGCCCATGTGGCTTTGTCCCATGTGACCTCCGGGACTGGGCACGCCCAGGAAGTCGGACACTCCGCTCGCCGCGTGGGGGTGAGGGGTCATACAGGAAGTCACTGAGTCACACGGAACGACACAGCCTGGCACCGGGGACGCTGCACTACTGCCTCCGATCCATGAGGGATTCTGGATCTGTGATGCAATGGAAAGAAAACATATAGCTGTTAGTCTTATTATTACAGTCTAATACACAAAAATAGGGGCAATGATTTTCTGCACTTTTCAAACCACTACAACAATCTGTACAGAACAATACTAAAGAAACGACCATCTTTATTCTCATTACCTGAGCCTTTACATATTTACATATCCATAATTATTCAAATTACAAAAACGCCCCAGATCCTCGTGCCACTTCAAACACATTAATATCACAAACATGAACTAACTAATTAACTAGCTTCAATTAGCGGTGCTCCAGTGTTACTAACCCCAACCCATTTACAGTGACCAAACCTGTCAAAATATTATGTTCCGATGACAACCACCATCTCATCCTGGCTAACATTAGCTTCAAGTTAGCTAGCTGATTTATAGCTTTTATACATATGCACTGAGAATGTCTCTCAGTTTGTTTCTTACGAAATGAGCCTGGTTTCCTCACTTGGAGAACATGGACTGCCAGCAGGGGGCAGTGTCAGTCTCTCACAATGCTAACGCTAGAAAGTTTTCCCAGCTTACTAGCATAACCAGCGCTAACCCAAGTCATGCAAACGTTACAACTAGTCAAAGTGATGACATCATGCGATTTTTCTGTCTTTTATACGACACAAACGTGACTGTTTGCTCATCTGATGTTAGCACTAAAGGTTATACTTAATTTTCAAATGCATTCCGAGTGATTTTAAGCGTAGAGTTTGAAGATATCGGATTTCCAGAGAACTTATTCTACAACTAATTGTTTCTTTAAACCGGAACTGTACCACATGCCTCCGTTATGGCTGTCCTTCGTTTCTAAACACAAGGAAAGTCCGGAGTTCTCGTCTCGGTTGTGACGCCGAGTCTGAGACGCATAGTTTTTTTTTTTCGTGAGATTTATCAGGCACTTTGAGGTTCTCAGCCTCACTCAGAAGAGGAATGTGCGTCTGTGCTTCTCTTCAACACCTAGCGTGACTCTGTGGATCTGTCTTTTCTGCTGAGAGGAGGAGTGTGGAGGGAAGTGAAAGGGCAGTGTGTGTGTGTGTGTGTGTGTGTGTGTGTGTGTGTGTGTGTGTGTGTGTGTTGAAGCAAGGGGATCTGAGGGAGGGCTGCGGCAGAGAGAGAGATGAAAGCCCTCTCAGGGAGATGCCCCAGATGTGCGTCGGGCCGCATTCCACAGCTGCAGGCCTGCTCCCTGAAGAGCCTCCTCTGCTCTCCCACTCTCCTGCAGATTGACAATAAATCCGGGGGAATCTCTCGCTCTCCTGTGAGGGCGTGTCTCGCTCTGCCTCGGCCTCCGATCCTGACCCGACTCCTGGGACGCGAGAAGCCTCGAGCTTTTCTCCGGTCCCACACAGTGTTTACAGCACACAGAGCTGCTGTTATTTATTTATTTATTTATTTATTTATTCTGCATTTATACCCCAGTGCTGATTGAGTAAGAAATAATAAACTCTGGGTCCTTCAAATAATCAGTGACTGGTTGGTGATGAGTCAGAGACACTGCTACCATCCCAGTGTTGCTTTATTCCTCTACATCTACAGCAATCTGATAACCATCACTAATTCTTTTTTTTATCCAGTTACAGTTGCAATTAATGTTCCTGCTCTCGCTTTTAGAATTATTATTATTATTATTATAAAAGCAGTTCTAATCAGCCGTTCCTTCTCGAGCCTCTCTTTATTCTCTCTCTTGAAGGTGGTCACGTTGCCAAGAAACGGCAAAGAAACATAGGATCCTCTTTCCTCCGCTTTACATCAGACCGTTACGAAGCGCCGACACTGGAGACTCCGTACATCTACGGTCCGTAAAAGAATACCGAAAAATACGCCACACCTTCCGTTACACGCTTTTCCTAATCCTAATGTTCAAGTACCACTGAATGATCTGTTACCGTAGAAACGAAAAGGATTCAACACCTTCTGAACAATAACAGTCCAGACCTCAGGAGAACAGCAGGAGAACCTCCTGCTGTTCTCCTGAGGTCTGGACTGTTATTGGTCAGAAGGTGTTGATTTTTATTACCTAGCTTAGACTTTTATTGCTAAGCTACGTTCAGTAACGCAGGGCATCTCGTTACGAGGCAGTTCGCCGTACCTGAGCGTAGTTCTCCGGCCGAGTGAGGAGTGGAAGCTCGTAAGCGGTGGAGAAGTGCGTTCGGACCTGCTGCATCTGTCCAAAACGTTCCCTCTTCCTCCACTTGGCTCTTCGATTCTGGAACCATACCTGCAGGAAAACAGAAGGTATTTAAGATACGCCACATAAAAGCCGGGCTTTTTTCGGTCGTTGAAATCGACGATGTATTTGTTATCAGCACAAATTGAAACGATCCCAGCGAGAGAAAAAAAAAAAGTCTTATCGTGCCTGTTACGAGGCAGGATGTCGCAACACGCTCGGTCAGAAAGGATCCTGGCTGTTGCAGAGCGCTGTATTATTTTTCAGCATCTCTTCCTGGAAGAATAGTTCAGTGAGACCTGCGTGGTGTTTGATGTTGTTGGAGATGACAGATTGCGAAGGGGTCCTCCGAGCCCCCCCCCCCCCCCTTCCTCTATCGGAGCCGTCAGGAACAGCAGGAGGTAGAAAGGGGAGTGCAGGAACCCGGCGGGGCCAGAGGTCTCAGAGAACCCTGTCACTCCTTCACCTTCACTCATGATAGATCGGAACAACGCAATATAAAAGAGCCAAACAGCTTCTAAGTGATTTCACTCCACAAACACAGAGGAGAATAAACGTTATATGATACGTGAGGCGTTTGTGTGACTTCTGATACGATTATTCTGGCTTGAGCTGCTGTCGTAGTTCTGTGTTTTTTCTTTTATGATGTAATATCTGTAGAATAATGAAGTGTCACGGTGCAATTTTCTATAATAGAGATGTATTCTAGTAACTTTCTTTCTTTACTTCCTTCCTTCTTGTCTTCTGTTATTTGGCTTATGGGAAATGTTTGTGTGACGTTTTTGGATCTCTGTCCTGAGGTCTCATGAGTTTCAGGATGAAGGATAATCCAGTATTTTTTTATTTTATTTTATTTTATATATATATATATATATATATATATATATATATTATTTTTTTTTTTTTTTGTCTGGTCTCTTTTGTTCTAAAAACTTCCTTTAGAGTTTGAGCTCAAAGCTGGAAACAAACTTTAGCCCAATCATCTTGCTGATCTCTGGTCCACTGACATGCATTTTTTTTTTCCTTGGGCTTCCACACACGCATGCAGCTCGCACACAATTAAGAAAGGCGAGGGAAAGAAAGAAACGAAGCCATTCTTCCGACTCCACAGCGGCACGGACAATCAAAGAGAATGCAGAGGATGGTCCTTAATACAGACAATGTGGAGAGAACTTCACATCACATCAGTTCCTAAAACAAAATGTTAGCAGATCCTGCAGCACCCCCTCACCCCCACCCCTTTTTTTTACCCCCTCACCCCCCTTTCCCTTTGTGCTTAGACTAGCATAGCACAGCATTCTCATGACAAAAGTGCACCATAATTAACTCTGACAACGGATCCTAAAAGCGTTGTTTATGAGAGCATTATTATGTTTAAACTACCATCAAAGACAGAGAAAGCGATTTAAATACAGGCCGAGTCTCAGATGGGTTTAAGTCTGCCATTTTCCGCTGCAGTCGAACAGAGAGACGTCATCGTTCTATCTGCTCTGAGTGAAACCCGATCGCACTGTCACTCTGATTGCACTTTATGTCATGTCCGATCTCTGTGTCCTGTAGATTAAGGTTGTCTTAAATGACGTTATTTACCATGAAAAAACACCCATCGTCAGAGTAAGTGCATCATTACCACTTGTGTTGTTTACACAAGGAATAATTAGCGAGTTAATCTTAATGAACATGTCCAGAATGATTGACAAATATCCTGTAAAGCCTGTTACAGGAGACAGACAACTGACTGATTTGTTTTTTATAACCTTCTGTTCATCTGGTAGGAAACGTGAACCACGACCGCTGTTTTTATTTGTTTGTTTGTTTGTTTGTTTGTTTGTTCAGCATAGAACTGGCTTTTGTTATGTTTGATGATGTCAGCAGGAAGGAATCTAAATAAAACTATTAAGAAATTAGAAATTAAGCTGATGCTGAATTATAAATTACCCCAAAACTCCTAAATTACTGCAAAACTATATACGATTATAGAAAAGCTTTGATTTATAATCCCACTCTCAGTGTTTATAATGACTTATTATCCCACTCAGTGTTTATAATGACTTATAATCAAACTCAGTGTTTATAATGATTTATAATTCCACTCTCAGTGTTCATAATGACAGAATCACACTCAGTGTTTATAATGATTTATAATCCTACTCTCTGGTGTTTATAATGATTTATAATCCCACTCTCAGTGTTTATAATGATTTATAATCCCACTCTCAGTGTTTATAATGACTTATAATCACACTCTCAGTGTTTATAATGATTTATAATCACACTCAGTGTTTATAATGATTTATAATCCCACTCAGTGTTTATAATCATTTATAATCCCACTCTCACTGTTTATAATCATTTATAATCCCACTCTCAGTGTTTATAATCATTTATAATCCCACGCTCAGTGTTTACAGTATAATCATTTATAATCCCACTCTCACTGTTTATAATCATTTATAATCCCACTCTCAGTGTTTATAGTAATTTATAATTCCACTCTCTGATGTTTATAATCATTTATAATCCCACTCTCAGTGTTTATAGTAATTTATAATTCCACTCTCTGATGTTTATAATCATTTATAATCCCACTCTCAGTGTTTATAGTAATTTATAATTCCACTCTCTGATGTTTATAATCATTTATAATCCCACTCTCAGTGTTTATAATGATTTATAATCCCATTCTCAGTGTTTATAATCAGTTATAATCCCACTCTCACTGTTCATAATGATTTATAATCCCATTCACACTGTTTATAATCATTTGTAATCCCACTCTCACTGTTTATAATCATTTATAATCACAATCTCACTGTTTATAATCATTTATAATCCCACTCTCACTGTTTATAATCATTTATAATCACAATCTCACTGTTTATAATCATTTATAATCCCACTCTTAGTGATTATAATCATTTATAATCCCACTGTTAGTGTTTATAATCTTTTATATTCACACTCTCTGTGTTTATAATCATTTATAATCCCACTCACACTTGACAAAAAATGGCCGTTAGCCATGTATGTGATAATTTTGTAAAAATTGTAATGGTTGGCAACCTGTTGTGGAGTTTGAAGGTAAAAATATGTAGAGATGAATAATAAACTAATCAGCTGTGTAGAGATAACATTGCCTCTGCATGATGGATTATTTTCCTTTACCAGCTCCACATGTTAATGATTTGTTAAACTTCAGCGTTCGGAGGAAAACGTTTTTAAACGAGTGTTGAGTTTTCATTGGTTAACTCATCAGCACTGGTTGGTTTCATGTTTAAACACCTTTCTTGTATTTATACAATTAAAAAAAAACACTGCTAGAGAGAGTTGGACTGTGTAACGGATTGTGCAGCCACTTGTCCCTGTTTTCTTCCTGTCCTCGGCTTGGGTTTTATCTTCGCTCTTCAGTTGGGAAATTAAGATGGGATCGTTTCAAACCCGAGCTTGTTTTCATTTTATGTTTAATTTCCTGACGCCTAAGCCCCCCGGCTTTCCGACGCTGCTCCTCCAACCCCGGAGAGGCGTGCCGACAAGAAAAGGTGGACGTATTCCCTCGCTCCTCTGCTCTCCTCTTTCTGAACCCAAGCACACGAGCCAACGCAGAGGCGTGTAGAATTTCTGCTCTCACCAAAAAAGCCCGCCTTTGTACCAGAGAGACCGAGAGGCCAGAGCTTTGAGGGAGGATTGTTAGAGAGCAGAGTTCAGTTTAAAAATGTCTTCTCTTTTCCTGTCTCTCTCTCTCTCACTCTCTCTCTCTCTCCCATGGACTTTCCTCCTCTGTGCACTTTTTAGTAAACTCGTTCAGTGGCTCGTTGTGAGGAAACTTTTTTATTTTTGTGTGTTTAGCGCACGTGGTAACGACACAGTAATTGGTAAAGACGTTGACAGCTAAAGCCACTTAGACGCTTATTATGGAGCTTTATTTATGTTCCAGCGCTGGAGGAGAGTGAACAGAAACACTAAACTCGGCCCAGCGGAAAGAGGGGAAAGATCAGCTTTGAAGTCGTGAGCAGCTTCGAAGATTGATCGTCTGCTTCTGCTGTCACTCAACTTCACCTTCTTTTTTTTTCTTTTTTTTTTGCAAACAATTCAAATAAACTTTGTAGTTTTTTTTTTAATTGAAATTTGTAGGTTCGCTATCTTTTTGTATCGTGGCGTTTTTTCTTTGTTTGTTTTGTATATTCATCAGATATTTACTCAAATCCACGGCGGGTTTATGATGAGGTGTAATAAATCGTGTCAGTATTTTACTGTACAGACACAACTGACTACTTACTAATGGTGAACGAACTCAGCCAAGTGCTTTGGCCTTCTCGCTGAACGCGTTTCTTTCCATTACTTTTTCTTTCCGTTTCAAATAATCCTGTGGTATCGGACCTGCAGGCTGTCGGGACGAGGTGCAGGTTACTAAAGTGCTCGACCTTTGACCTCAGGCATCTTGCCCATCTTGTGTTGGAGTGGTTGGAGTTTTTTTGATCAGATTCATTCAGATTTCCTCATGAGGATGATTTATTCCGCTTAGGAACTGCTTTGGTAACGGAGCTTATCTTTATATTTACAGTTTTAACAGTTATAACGTTTTTTTTGTTATTTCAGACACGTGTAAGATCGTAGTCAAAACGTGTTCTCTTTTTTAGTCACGTTTACCAACTAAAAGTGGCTCTGTGTTTTACTCGAGTAACCGAGAAGAGGTTGAAGGTTACGAGTGAAACTTCGGCACATCCAAAGCCTTCAGCGAGGTTCTCCCGCCCGGCCCAGAGAGGAGGGAGGGACACATTCTTTCCCGAGCAGGACGTTAATGAAAAACAAACAGTTTAAATCCCGGGGTTCTTAGTGAAGTGTGCACGTGCTGTTGGGTGAAGCGGGTTCTCCGTGTGTGTCACTCAGGGCTGGAATGCATCCGTGGTCCTGCAAGGATTATATGCAAATATAAAGAGGGGGTGAATCTGAGGGTCATGGGTTCTGGGTTTTTCCAGACTCAGGTATGTTGTAATTCAGAGGTTCTGGCAAAGGCCTCGGGTGCAACCTGACACCGAGCAGAATGCATGCGATGTCCTTTTTACCCCCCTCGGCTTCACACATATGGATTTGGATATCTGTTGGTGCTTCATTTTCATTGCCTGTGTCGATTCTCACCGGTTCTCTTTATAATCTTGCTCTTCAGAAAAGCTGAATCCAGATTTTAAAACTACTCGCAAGGTTCTGAGTGACGATTCCGTGATTTGAACATATTCACTTTTAAGGTTTTCATGTGCAAAAACTTCAAAGGAGTTTTTTAAAGCAATATTCGGGTGTAAGATTTGGGGGTTCGGTGGCACGTAAATCACACGATTCTAACTTTACGGTTAGTTTTAAGGACCCGATGTTGTTAAAACATTTTGATAGAACATTTGTGCGGAATTAGTGTTAGTTATGTACAACATTCTAGAACAAATATGACATCCGATGAAATTTACAAACCCTTACAGTTTCCCAGCCATTACGCAAAATTTGTGGCAAAAAAAATGAGCAGCTATGTGCGAAGGTTACAGTACAGTATGTGCCTTAACTTTACATTTATAAAGGCAAAGGTTTACACAGCTTTTGAATTTGCAAAACAAACAAAATCGGAGCAAAACGTATAGCAAAGTTTTAGCACGGATGAGTGCAAATGTTTACAAACCTTTAGTTTCAATTTAGGGAACCGAATGTTTAACGTGAAAAAGGTTCTAAAGCACAAACTCAATTCGATGACCCTCTTTCCTGGATGCAACACACGAGTGCAGAAATTTGTACACCCTTATTCGAATCTTACGCGAAACCAACAACAAAAATGAATATTTCTGAATAAGAATCACACACGTGTGTGTTTCATAGGACTTCAGTCCTGTCTCACATTTTGAGCTCATTGGATACGACTTAGTTTTATTTTCCATTTTTCTAAATCCAACTTTTAATACCAGGTTCTTTGCAGTAAGGCCTTTATATCTGAAGCTGTAGCTGGTATTTCTGATTCTCTGGTAACATGGCTGACAGCAAAGGCTAGAACGTGTCATCGGAGATACAAACAACTCGACTGGTGCTGAAAAGCTCCCGGGCTGTAAGGAGGAGCGTCAGGTGGATTTTACCTGCACTCGAGCCTCTGTGAGGTCCGTCCTGAGGGCCAGCTGCTCTCGAGCGTACACGTCCGGGTAGTGCGTCTTTTGGAAGACTTTCTCCAGCTCTTCCAGCTGATAGCTCGTGAAGGTGGTGCGATTGCGCCTCTTCTTGCCCTTGTTGCTCTCACCCTCACCTTTGTCCAGGGGGGAGGTGAGCTCCGAGCTGGGTCTCTCTTGAGGAACCTTGGCTCCTGGATCCTTCACGCTGAGGTAGCTACCATCCATCCCTGTACGGTCGGTGTTCGCCTGCAGCTCTGAGTCGGTTAACCCTGTGGTGTCTTTACCTGGAAATAGAATAAGAGAGAAAGGGAGAGTTAGAGCTGCAGAATTGGAACTGAAGGATCTTCATCCACTGGAGGGAGGAAATTTGTTGGAGATGGTTGATGGGACTGTTGGGAAACATGGACCATGTGGTTAGAACCAGAAGAGTTTTGCGGGTTTGGAGAAAATTGATGAAATCAGGAAAATTCAAATAACAAAATAAATGACAAAGAGAAGAAAACACAACAATATGCTCTTTGTGGTTCTGTACCAGGTTCCTTTCTTTATCAACTCTTTCACTTACTGCTAGCAAGGATTTTAAGTTGAACCCATTTTTTGGAAGCTAAGAACCTGTAATTATCTAATAAACCTTTAAAGAACCCATAAAGAATCTTTATGTCTAACCTTTTTATGTCTAAACTATTTGTTAAACCCTCCAGGTTATTGTTCATTAGTTTCCTCCTAATAAATATCTTGAATATGTCCAGATATTAACGTGTAACTGTTTTGGTTCTTGTTACACTCTGAGGGTTCTTGGCTTATAAAAATGATTCTGTTTACACCGGAAGTGGAACAAGTGAAGAAACAACAGGGTTCCAGACCCCACCTTGGTACGAGAGTATCCTATCTAGCATACATTAATGTTGTTCTATTACGAAGGGTTCTGAGTCAAACCTTTTTTTTCACAAGCTAAGAACTTGTAATTAAGCACAGAAACCTTACAGAACCTTTAAAGAACATTTGTTTTTGTAAAAGAGTATGTATGGATTTCAACAGGTAACTTTGAGGTCCTTGGTTTACTTTATCGGAAAGAAGGTTCTTTATGTGTTCTTTAAGGGTTCTGTGGAAATGTAGAAGACCCCAACTGAAGAAAACTAAAGGTTTTAGATTTGACCTAAGAATCTGCATTCTTTAGTGCCAGATTTGTGCCAGATACAGGTATATCTTATGTTTTATGTAATAGTGTTTTGTTTTACGAAGGTGAATAAAGGCTTGTATGAAAGTGAGACGACGTATTTCGTCCAGATTCATACCAGTGATGTCATACAAAAAGGTCTGAATGCAAATCATGTCCTTATCCCCGAGTCTTTTCTCATGACCCGCATAAATCGTGATGAATATTTGTTGATCGTATGGATGACAACAGCCAGACGTCGTTAGGTTAAAAATATGAAAACGAAATGATGTTTGTTTTCTGAGTCATTTCATCTGTACCGATTCGCACCTGCACGTCGTACCGCTGGAGCGTAAGAATCGCTTTTGATCCATAGAGTTCCTCAGGCTGTTTGTGTGCCTGAAGCCAGAGCGTTAGTGTCAGGTCTTTGGCGTTGTGTAATATCTGAACATGTCTGACTTGCTCCACTTACGGCTGCCAGTCTCAGCTCATAAATCAAGTGCTCATATGAAACAGATACCCAGAAACAGATGTAATTGCAGCCTGATAGAAAATTGCAGGTTTCCTCCTCTATGGCTGGATTCTTTTCACTTGCCTCGTACCCGCACGCTTGTCTGTGTGATCTGCTGCAACACGGAGCACAGAACAGTCACGACGCCAAACTGACCCAGCGATGAGACACCATCAAATGTTCTGCATCAAGCCACTGGAAACGTGCATCAGCTCAGCTGTGAAACCTCAGTCTGCCACTCTGAAATGGATTCGATTTTTTTAGCCTTCAAACGTTCATGGTAAAGGATGTAAAGCGACTACAGCTTCGGCCCGGGTTTGGGATTTCCTCGGGCAGGAAGGAGTCTCGTTTTCTCGTGTTGCAACAAAGAAATAGCAGTTAAAAAGCTAAACGTGTGCATGATGTCAGTCTCTGGCGTGTGGAACGCATAGGTATGGTTTGAGCTTGGGAAGCATCGGCGATGACGCTACCATATGAATCGTGGCATTTGCTCCCTGAAAAAAAATGTTACTTTCTGACTTACTGACAAATTGACTCACTTACCGACTCAATCATTTATTTACACACTCACTTATTTTCTCACTGAATGTCTGTCTGAATCATTCATTCATTTACTAACCTACTGACTCATTGACTGACTTTTTCTCTGACTCACTCACTGACTCACTCGTTTATTTATTCACTTACTCACTTATTTACTTACTGACTGTCTTACTGACTCATTAACTGACTCACTCATTTACTTACTTACTCAATCACTTACACCCACCCTGACTGTCTCACTGACTCACTGTGTGACTCACTCGTCCATTTACTAACTCCCTGACCGAGTTCTTCGCTGACTCACTCATTGACTCACTAAACGATTCACACACTCTCTGCCGGACTCAGTCGATCATTCGCCTTCTCACTAACTTATTTACTCAATAACTGACTAACACACTGAATAATTGACTCACCTATTTAATGACACACTTACAGACTCACCAAAGCACTGAATTACTCAATCCCTGATTCACTCACTGAGTCAGTTATTCACCGATTCACTCACTTATTCACTTATTGCATTGAATATATTCTTTTGCGTTTGTGGTTCTTCGTATTTTTTATTGGATTCGTTTTTGGTTGTGGTGAAGCATTTACTTGTTCCTGTTACATGTCCTTACATCAAATGTTGCGATAAATCATGGAAGGATAAATCATGAGCACAAGGAAGTAGCTTGGAGGAATCAAGGAGGCATCAGTTTGAGTTTTTACTAACAAGCAGTTGTGTGATTTGATAGTTAATGGAAGCCAGATTGTGGAAAGTGGAGCTGAATGTCTAATAAAGACTATAATTAAATTAACGGCTCGATCGGTTCACATATACAGCCTAAATATGTCGGGGTGAGGGTACCTACTGCTCGGCCTGGCGTTACGCGGAAAGAGACTCTCTCTCTCTCTCTCTGTGTGTGCGGGTGCCAGGCAAAAATAAGAGCGAGAGGTTCGATGACCCACCAGGGATCCGTCGTCTCGGGGGTTCCCTGTCTTGTGGGCGACTTCCCCTGAATGTCCCCCGATTCTTAATTTTTTTGGAGGCAGTGGTCGCGCAACTGGTTAAGTCTCTGGGTTGTTGTTCGGAGGATCAGGGTTCAAGGCCCAGCACAGCCAAACTGCCACTGCTGGGCCCTTGAGCAAGGCCCTCAACACTCCCTGCTCCAGGGGCGCTGTATCATAGCTTCCCCTGCACTCTGACCCCAACCTCCTCAGTTGGGGTATGTGAAGTAAAGAATTCCACTGTGCTGTAATGTACATGTGGCGATAATAAAGGCTTCTATGCCCCCCCCATTCTAAATATATATTAGCTTGCTTTTTACCTCCTTTACTGTTCAGTATAAAGTGCACCACAATGTCCCACAATGCACTCTGATACGCTCAAACTTTATATCGCTGCAGCCCTGAAATACCCATAATGCACAGTATCGTTTAGGTGGATTTCGCACCGTATTTGGAGGTCATAGCATTATAGTGTATTTGTTGTATGGAGAGTAGGGGACTATTTTAAACCTATAGTTCTCAGTTGCCTAGCAACAGCGTTCTCATGACTTTTTACGCTTAAAACTCTAAATGTACTGTGTGTTTACATTCCCATGTCGAAGGAAGAAATTGAAATGTACAGCCCCGAACCCTAATCAGACATGTCCTCATTCTGTCGCAAATATTCGACAGGGTCAAATGTCCATGTAAACAGTCGTAGCGGAGAAACCAGATCTTTTACATTTGCACTGATTTTGCTTTAACTGAGTCACCGGACACACTTGCAACTACGATACGAACGTAGTGATAGAAGTAGCATTTTATTGCATGTTAAACTCTGGTATCGTAGATTTGTTTTGTTCCGTGTTTGTCGAATTGTTTGTATTTATTTCCAAGACTTTGTCTAGGTTCTATTGCTTTTTTTTTTTTTTGGTAACATAAAACAGACCATACAAATCGTGCTCTAGAGAACCGTCAGTGTCAATAATGTTGACATGAAGCATGGCGGTCTCAGTACGTCTGCTGTTCACTACCTGACTCGCCTCGTTTCAGATAAACGCTTGACCACTTGTTGGTGTAAACAGTCAGTGATGAGAATAAATCCCCCCCGAGGGTCTGTTTTTGGTCCTGTGTGTAACAGAGACCCCAGCGAGAACCGGCTGTACGGGACCGGGTGCTTTCCCTGGTCACTGTGGCCTCTGTGCCGTGACAGACATGGATTCGGGGCTCAGGGGGGAACATAATGGCTCCCATATTGCCTCTTGCTCAGGACTGACACATCCTGTTAAGCAAGAAGGAGCGAGCGTAAATATTTTCGGCTTTCGCTTTGAGATGCCGTGTGCCTCTGACTGTCAGACTGTTCGAAGTCGCTGCCTGGCGATCAAAGCATCTTGCTGATGCCTTGTGTCGTCCGTGCATTCGGTTTGACGTCGGATATTGTGACAATCCCTCGCTTGTTAGAATCAGGGATTGAACCTGGCGGCGACGTTTCTCCGTCGCTCAAGGTGAACAGCGGTTCTGCTCTCAGAGTTTCTCCATATGGCCTTGTAACGCGATCTGGGCATGAAACCTCACTGCAAATCGGTTGTGTCAGAACGGGAAAGGCTCGGAGAGGACTGCGGTTGTACGGCGTCGTAAAAGGGCATGTGGGCACAGCATTTAGCTTAGGAAAAAAATCTCAGGCTTAAGGCAAATGAGGCTGTGGAGGTCACTGTGAGTCTTTTCCCAAACCCCAAATCCCAGATCCCTGTCTGCATTTACAAATTATACCAAAAAGAAAAAAACAGTCGCTTTGTACATGTCCTGTAATTCCTCAGCTTTCTAAATTTCTATTAGAATAAACAGATGTAATCTTTTCTCTTAAAACCTTCCAGTTTAACTATTAAAGTCTGTGTAAAAACACAACCATGGAACATTTTAACTCTAAAACTATCAAACCACCTCCAACAGCGAGAGAAGAAAAGTCTGGAGACGATTGTTTTCCAGCCCCGACCCCAACCCGAGCTAAGACGTAGCGCCATACCGCATGTGTGTCAACGGACCTCTGATCTAATGTCAGCCCTTTATCCAAATAGCCATTTTTTTCCCCGTGTAGCTTTTTAGATCTTGTCACTTTTTGACATGCGGATGAAGAACTACAAATCGAGCGAGAGTTCATGAGTAGGTTAGGAGAGGCTGAGGTTCAGCTCCGGGACTAATTGGCTGTTTAACCTGAGTGTATTCACACCTGCCTGCTTAGCATGAATGAAGCTTGTAAATTTAGTTTAACAGTATCTGTGCTCACTGCTTTTGGAGTGAAAGCTCCTCAAAATCGCTCGCCATTCGATACGTCTAATAGAGAGCGGAGGAGAAGGGCACCTTTTATACATTCCATAATAAACGCATGAGCGATTCAGACGCTCGATCCAGACACGAGCGCACTAAAAATGGAGCCTTTCCTCGGGACAGGAGACGCCAGAGGCTCCCGACCACGTAAGATGTCAGTACTCGACCCTGGAGTTAGTCAGGGTCATATCTTTACAAGGGGCAGCGATTTATTCCCAGTTGAAAATGGGGGAATACATCAAAGTGTAATTTAACTGGCTGTAAAGCGGCAGGGCATCTCCTATGCTTTTTATGCAATCTGATGGGCAAGGTCAGCACCGGGCAAATAAAAAGCAACACAATAAATTAGGCACCCCGGGGTTCCTGCTAAGGGTTAACAGCAAAATATTACAGACAAGATATTCAAATCTAAATCTAAATAAGGATATATTAAATAATCTAAGGACACATTGGACATTTCGAATTGCTTGGAAGCAAAACAGTGGAGAAAAAGAAAAGAAAAGAGAAAGAAATCTGTGTGTTTTGTTCTGCTCTGCATTTATTTGTGTCTCTAATTGGGTTTGTTTTCTGTTCATACAATACGAAAAAGATCATTACTCTGAAACCTCGCCAGTGGTCTGAAACTCACTTCCTCTTTCTAATTGTTTCAGTCTCTCTCTCTCTCTCTCTCTCTCTCTCTCTCTCTCTCTCTCTCTCTCTCTCTCTCTCTCTCTCTCACTCACACACACACACACACACATTTCACACAAGACTGACGGATCGGATGGAATATGGATGTTGACACATTGACACGAACAGTATTTTTTTAGCAATAACTGTTTAAATAATGTAAGAAAATATTAGTAAAAAGTTGAAAAGTGATCTCATTAGTAAGCCACGAGCAGAGCCAGTGCTATAGTTGAAGAAATTCCACATCTTTAATCTTCTGTTTATTAAATCTTGGACTACATTTGACCACACACTTGGGTTAACTGGCTCTAAGCAGCATTTCTAATTAATCGGGACCTCTTATTATTATTATTATTTTTTTAATTTTCCTTCTTTCACAGATTACTCCAAGCGATATATTCCATCCAGACCACAGCATTCTTTTCCCTTTTAACGTTTCAAGCATCACCTTATTCAAGGCTTAAAAAAAGGCCCAGTGGTGAGAACCTGAGCCATCCACAGAGAAGTCCAAACACAACGCTAGTCCTGAGGGAGGATTTATCTCAGCAGGCTGCAACAAAGAGCACACGCTGTGCAAGAAAACACAGCATTTCCTTAAAACCTCTGCTGGTGATAAATCACTCCTCTATCCACTTGTCTGAGGATCTCTGAGCCTTCGCTCTGGAGTGATTTCAACTCCAGCCTGTTTAAAGTCTCAGGAGATTTATTCATAGATTAACAAACTTTTAAACGGTCCTGACAGCAAGAGGGGAGTTAATGTAATGTCCTGCATAGGCGCTAATGATGTTTTTAATGTTAATTTAATGGGAATTAATGCTGGAAATCACTACAACTACATGTGACAATCAGATTTATTTATTTATTTATTTATTTATTTATTTATTTATTTATTTGCGTCTTTAAGATAAAAAAACACAACAGAAATGATCTGAAGGCCTTTAAGCTCCACCCACTTTACAATCACTTCTTGTCGTCTATTACCATTTCTGCTCGTGATGTCGTGTTATCGGTCATTAGGTTAATGCACATGACATAGATGTCTATTAACCCTTTAAAACACTTATAAAGCGGAAGAAACTGGAAGCAACAGTTTCTCAAAATCCTTTTACTAAACAAGCTTCTTTTCCTATTTAAACTATAAAGGATGAGTCGCTAAAATTCTTTTGATGCTAGAAGTTGAATAAACACTAACTTCGAGGATAGCTTTTTAATTTAGATATGCAAATTTTACATATTTATCTGTGACGAGGAACCACATGCAGATGAACCTGGATTAAACTGTATTTACTGTTCATCCAGTTCTCACAACATTATTTTATCCCAGGATTTAATTCCATTTCATTCAAGAGATTCAGCTGTAAATCTTGCAGCTGAAGAATTCACATTTATGCAAAATATACAAACATGATGCTAATTTCCATCAAAATGAAATATTGTTGCAGAAGTGTCTGATCCCGGGTCTAACAGTGTTATATTTCTAGACGTTTGATTTGTTGAACCCATAAACTTGAATCAGAAGAATTTAGATGAACTGATCTCTGACGAATCCACGTTAGCGTGACCCTACTGTAGTCCTGTAGAAAACAGATTCCTGGCTAATTCCCGACAGGCAGTTTTAATAAAATTAGATCGTTCGGTTCTGCTTGGACGCGTGAAACCCGCTCACGTGTGTTAAACCCCGGGTTTGATTAAGCCCTTGTCCAATCAGCTGCCTCGTCTTTGAAGCGTTCGGCCAGCCTGCTGCGCTCCCGTGTGCCAGTCGAGACTAATGTAAATTGTAAAAGCCGTAATGTCGTCTAAGTGGTAAAGTGATCCTGGGTTCTTGTCACCACTCTTTAGACTAACAACCTGCAGAAACGCAGCCGGTTCTTCAGAATAAAGAGAACCTCAGGGACTGGTTCTTATTATTTTTCACCCCTGTTGCTTTACAGTAGTTTGAGCTCTGTGACGTGCTAAGCCACCAGACTTCATCTACCAGTTTGTCGTTTTATTTAATGTTTGTTTGAATATATATTTAACGTATATACAGTATTTATAGAATGAGGAAACTCTACTGAGTCTCAATCGGATATAAATCAGATTCTGGGTCGTGTTTTTATTTCTTTATGGTGTGATTTCGTTTTTCATGTCAGTAGTCATTCATTTATTTTTGACGATAATATCTAAGTAGTTTTATAGGATCATGAGAACTGAATGTAAATGAAGGAAATCTGAATTGAACCAAAACAGGCTTTTATTTATTTATTTATTTATTTATTTATTTATTTATTTATTTATTTACTCGTTCATTCATTTAGCCACACAGGCATTATTTTATTATTCTGTATTAGTATATATATATATATATATATATATAAATTCATTTATTGAATTTTTCATTTAATCATTTTGTAGTGTTTCGTGTTTTAAAATGTTAAAATGCTATTAAAATGTTTCATCTCATTTTAATATCGTAAAAGAACTTTTGATAACATCTGTAACATAATGACCTCTGACAGATCTGTGAGGTTTTTGTGTATTTTTAAACTAATTTACTAATTTAGCTTTTATAGAGAAGATTATCAAAATCACTCTCTTTATGCATTTATTTATGTGACTGATCCACACACACGCACACACACACACACACACACACACACACACACACACACACACACACACACACACACACGTGTATGGTTTAGATAAAATGAATTGTAGCGAAAAATGAAAAAGTAATCTAAACAATGTTTTACTAACACATAAACATGGAGGATAAATACTACCACACCTACAACAGCAATTTCAGAATGATTCACGTCCCATATTTTATGTTTGAAGGAATCTTTAGAAAGAAACCTGAACGTTCTGTTCTCACTTTACAGCTTCACTAATGGATTTATTTCACATTATGTGCTAAAGAATCCTAGCTTCTTCAATAGGTTTTTTTTTTTAATTAATTGACACTCAGTAAATAGCTACAAGACAACATCTTTCTCATTCACTTTAAAAATTGGACTTTCTCCAAAAACTTATCTGAGCCAGAGCTCCAAATTCACCCTCCATGTGCTGTAAGGAATTCGTGCATGTGGTTGTGGTACCCAGCTGGGTCAGTGTGCCACACAGCTACACACAGGCTTCATGGCGTCGGACAAAACCCTCTGACTCACGGCTCGGGAACGACGGCAGAACAAACCACCAAAACGCTCTGCACTTTTCTTTTTATACTGTTTAGAAGTAACATTTCAGGTCAACCGTCAACTGTTTTCTGTGGAAGGAATGTTAGTGTTGTCCTGGAATTTATTGGGAATGTTGTTAACGGGATTAATCAGACGTCCAATCAGGCCTTTGTTTGGTTGTGAAATCAATATTTAGTCTGAAGTCAAGATTAATTCTGCACTGCAGAGCTCTGCTGCGAGGTCGAATCGCCAAACTGTAAAGTTAATCAAAAGTAACAACCAAAAAAAAAAAAAAAGACTTTAGGATTTAAATACAGATTTAAAATGTGTTGAATAAATTTTTTTAAAGGTCAGAAAAATTCGAATTTTTAACCAAAAAAAAAAAAGGATTCACATTTGCCTTATTTTTAAATGTGACAGTTGCCTCAGGAGAGTTTGGTGAATCATCCATCTGATCTGAATTAATGTGAGTTCCTGGCTTCCTTCTAGCTTTCTTTTTTTTTTCTTTGTTTCTTTTTTTTTTAAATCCTTGTGAAACTCCTTGTGGTTTGTATAGTTTATTATACAGAATGTTATTGTAGGAGTCAGTAAATTGCCTTTACTTTCTCAGGCTACTTTTCATATTAAGCAGTGCAAAGGAGTCCATCTACATCATTCTTAAAAAATATATGTATAGAAATTAAACGCCCTGAAAACGAAGAAAACTTTTTAAACACGTTTTTATCGCGTTCATCACCTTCACGTCAGGATTGTGCCAGTGTTCATATAAGTTATATCCTGTTTATTTCCTTACATTATACGTTTCATTCATATATATATATATATGTATATATATTATTCCAAAGCTTCAGAACACTTCATTATCCTTTGCTTCATTCCTGTTAGTTTTTTTTCCAGCAGAATGTTACCGAGGTTTCCTTTTTGCGCAGCGAGGTCGTGAGGAGTTAACACACTTCCTCTAAAAAGAAATAAATTACAAAATAAAGGTATAAACATAGACTTTTATAGTAATGCTGATGTACTAAATGTGCCCCAATATCACTAACTAAACTCGCCAACTATTATAGGGTTCCGAGTTTTAAACTGTGCTCCCAGTTTGTCCTGAGCGCTGTGTGTTTAATAGGTGACGGTGACGCGCGCCTTTAAAAATAATCCTCTAAACCTGGGTGCAAAGTTCAAGCTCTTATTCTTAAATCTTAATTAATGTTGTTTTGGTTGTTTTTATTCATTTGTGAGGCCTGAATTATTCAGCAATTTCCCTCATTCAGTAAACCGGATATATCTTGTGCGTTTTATTGACAATCAAAAAACAAAAATGTTTCATCATCCATAGGAGGTTCTCATGTTGTCTCTCTTTATGGAATATGGAACCCTTATAGATTTATTTGAACCCTTGCAGAAATGATATACAAACTCGAAACCTTACTGTATCTAACTACAATTATAAGTTATTTCTTCTCAGTATATCTACATAAAATAATAATAATAATAATAATAATAATAATAATAATAATAATAATAAAATAAACTACCTATACTGTTTGTCCTAAGGAAAAATATTATTTATAGATTTTATCATCATTGTTTGCCCTGTTGGTGCTCGTAAACAGTTAGGTTCGGTTCGTTTGGGTTTTTGTTGGGTTTTTTTTTCTTCAAGATGCGACTGCAATAGAACATTAGATATCATTTCCGTCCTCTTAAGATAGTAAGTGCACAGAACTGGCACCAATCCAATCGCATGAAACGATTCTCCCTCTCTCTCTCTCTCTCACACACACACACACACACACACACACACACACACACACACACACACACACACACACACACACACACACACACACACACACACACACACACACACTGTATGTAAGAATCCGACGTTTCTTGGGAACTCCGTATTGTTTCACGTTATTTGCAGAAGGCCAAACAAGCGGTGTAATGTGATGTAGTCTAATGTGATCACGGCTGTTTACTTTATTATCGTTTATAACCTCCATCCCATTGGTCTGAAGGGAAAAAAGATTTGGCTTTAATAACATCTGTGCAACAGATCAGTAATAAATCTGCTGTGTGTCAATAGTTACGTCATGCAGTTACAGTAATCCTTTTACTGAGAGAAGAATGATTGCTTCGTGAAAGCTCACTAATTATTATTATTATTATTATTATTATTATTATTATTATTATTATTATTATGAAAGTTTCTTTCAGACCGTTTTGTTATTTCGGCATATGCAAAGATCACACTTATTAACCCTACATGCATAAATTCAATTCTCATGAATAAATGAAAATAGTGAGCGCACTGATTTAATGTCTCTGCTATATATTCGTGTCTGTAATAAAATGTGGCGTGAGTTTTCCAAAAGCGTGAATGATGTGCACACCTTTTGTGCCTTTAGTGTGCAGCTTTTAGCTTTAAAACTTCACGTTCTGATTTGAGGAATTTTTTTTTATTATATTATTGATCATTTCTATAAATTCTTGACGTCATAAGTCTTAAAAAAAAAAGTTTGGCTGATAATCAGAGTGATAACCTAATCGAACTAATGGTACCAAACTGTAGCGTATGTTGTGGCTGGTAAAGGTCAGTACCATTAGTGTGTCTATGTTAACATGACGTGACATTAGTCTGAGCATTCAGACTAATTGTACTTCATCAGTGGTTCATTTAAATGTCCAGTTCATATGGTTTTAAATAAACACCAGTATAAGTTGCACAGTGAAGTTACAAAACACGCACCGTTGATGGTCCACATTCCACCACAGCGACAGCACACAATGGAACCTTTGGTTTCTTTTCTAATTCTCAGATTGCTACATAGTGGCTTTGTTTGTTTGTTTGTTTGTTTGTTTGTTTGTTTGTTTGTTTGTTTTTGTTTATTGAAAACGCCTTGCATAAATTATCTTGCATAACAGCTTGTGCATTGTGATTAATGTGGAGCCTTGAAGCAGTCGGGTCAAAGGAAAGAAGGTTGTGTTGTTTGATAAATCTGATCCTCAATGCTATACTGCACATGGAAAATGTTATTCCTGGAACAGACCGATCAAATTGTGCGTTTAAAAGCACAAAAGTAAAACATAATAAAAATAAGGAAATAATAATAATAATAATAATAATAATAATAATAATAATAATAATAATAATAATGATGATGATGATGATGATGATGATGATGATGATGATGATGATAAGCAACTGCGGATAAAGCTCAGGCTGATGTTCTAAAAATGTTTATAGGTTACTCTTTGATTCCGTGTACAACCAATAAATCACCTTAATAGATTGTGTTACTGTAAGTGTGTTGTGTGTTGTCATGTCTGTGAAGATCCTCCTTCCTTACTGTCTGATTTATAGGCTGTAAATAAAACACGCTTAAATTAAAGCTGACTTTATTGGGTAAAAAAAGGCATTTTATTACTAACATAACTTGGGACATACTTTCAGCATTCGTTCGATAATTCTAAAGCAAAGCAGACGTAGAGTTGGTCGTGTTTTATGTCTAGTTTTATTGAAAAACGCTAAAATGTTATTAACTCGACACGCGATTAAGTTGCGCACTTTGCGATTTAAAAGCATTAACAGTTCCACAAGCTTTGGTTTTATTCTGCTCTTGGAGACAAACCTTCTTCTTCTTCTTCTTCTTCTTCTTCTTCTTCTTCTTCTTCTTCTTTTTGTATTACATAAGACGCTTTTGTGACCTTTACCTGCGTTTCATCCTCTTGACGTCACTAATGCGCGTGTTACTCGCACATGCTGGAGACAGATTTCGGGAATTCTTAGAGAAATTTATAGCAGCATATTTATAGCATCTTCCTGGTCTCAAGATGTCGCGTTTTTATGACTTCCCGTTCAGTATAAACTCTCAGTTACGAACTTCTGCAATGTCGCTAATTTGTTTTTGTTTTGGTGAAATTGTTCCAGAAATTCTTTAACATTTAAGACGTGCGCAATGACGTGTGTCCTGGTCGATGTTAGAAAGAAAACCCTGCGTCATTAAGGTTCCTCTTTCCTGCCACATGTTGCACATAACAATTTACCCTTATTGTTCTCAATAAAGTTTGTCACTTAATAAAAATTATTATTATTATTATTATTATTATTATTATTATTATTATTATTATTATTATTATTATTATTATTATTATTATTATTATGTCTCTATATGAGTTAGTCTAAATCTGGTGCTTCTTTTGTGTTAAATATGAAATTATAATTCTATTATAGCGCGACAAATTGAACATTTCACCGTCATTAAAAAACTTACTGCAGACTGTTTTGACCTTTAATGCGTTTCTTTAAAACCTCTAAAAATAGCTGAATTCAGGCATACATTTGAAAACGAGTCCATTCAGTTGTCCGATCGGATATTATTGAGGACTGGAACACATCTTAATTGGCATTAAAACAAAAAACAGAATATCTACTTCAGTCGAGAACTGAATACATGAATTGTGTTAGCGAGATTGTCTCATTAAGTGCAAATAGATTCCAACAGCGACAATTATTAAATGTGATTATCCTTTAACTCAGACCCATAATCTGCTCTGATCAGATTAAATAAAAAGAAATGTTGTAGGCCTCCATGTAGCTGCTGTTTGTACTGCTGAAAACTTGTGAAGCTCACCGTAACAGGAGATGAGTCCTCCGTTGGCTGTGCTGTCCTGGTGCAGTTTGCTGCTTTCTGGTGGAGTCTTGCAAGAGGATCTCTGCATGAAGAGGTGGTATTTGTTAAAGGTGCCTTCTCCAGCGGTGCCATCCAGTGGCTGGCATTCCTGTTGGAAAGGGCTCCGAGACTTCTCTCCGTACGCCTGAACTTTGCTGCTGCTGTTGTTGCTGTTGCCGCTGCTGCTGCTCAGGAAAGTCGGGCTGTATTTGTTGTCGCTGCTGGTTGGAAATGTCCTGAACGGGTTGCTGCCTTGCTGATCCCTAGCTTGCGCCGCGGACGCGCTATAATACGAATCCATGGATGTCATGTCGCAGTATGAAACGCACGTCTCGGCGTTCATTCCTGAAAAAAAATCTACGGCGTCGACGGGGGGTGAAAGCAGAGGGTTCTTTTTTTACTTAGTTTCGTTCTTTCTTTTGCTTAGACTAAAGGAAGCAGACCCTCTCAGTCTCTCTCTCTCTCTCTCTCTCTCTCTCTCTCTCTCTCTCTCTCTCTCTCTCTCTCTCTCTCTCTCTTACACATAGGCACATACACACACCTACACACACACACAAGCAAAGTCAAACTCAGACTCACACACGCAGCTGGATTTGGTTACTAGATGTTTTCCAGCTTTAAAAAGCCCCCCTTAAGGTTTCGGTAGTAACAAAAAATGAGTCTTTCTTTTCGAGAAGATGCAACCCAGATCTCCTCCACTCCACGCTGCCCAAGCCCTCTCCGGACATGTGGCAAGATCTCTCTTCGGTTATTATGTAGATGAAATGAATGGGTGAGGTCAGACTTTTGCTTAGAAGGGGAAAATGTTTTGTTGGAAATATTTGTAGGGGAGGATTTAACACATGACATTAATGTAATTAGAATATGAATATATAGCTCAGTGAAGGGAAGCAAGCGCGCGCGCGCGCGCACACACACACACACACACACACACACACACACACACACACACACACACACACACACACACACACACACACACAATGCGCCAATTTTTAGTTGACTTAGACTTCTATGAACTTCTCAGTGTATTTATTTGTCTTGTATAAGCACGAGTAATCCTTTTTACCCTCAGATCAATCTTCCGTGTTTCATAATCTCCTTCTCTAAATGTGAGTGCGCCAAAGTTTGTGGGATATTTTTTTTTAGAGCAGCATTCCCAAAGGAGTAATCACTCTATTCTGGAGATACGTTGACGACGTTTAAACCTTCACCTTTTTAACAAAGACTACACTGCTGGTGTCAAAACACACGTGATAAACGGCTCTGCTTTGGCGCATAATGGCGCACTTTCCCTTCATCTTCACAGATAATGATTTTTCCCCCACTCTTTCCTGCAATATTTAATTTCTTATTATAACCTTTCATCTTTTGTTAAATAAGCTCGAATCCAACAATAATGTTTAGATAACCCGCGTTTCTGTTCACGCGTCTCCGGCTTTATATGAACACAGGATTAGCGCGTAGACAAGTTAAAACATCAAACCATTTTTTTTTTGAAAGATATGTTTAAAAATCATTCCTAACTTCACACACACACGCACTTGTCATTTAATTCCGATTAGAAATCGGAAAAAAAAATGCTCAAAGTTGCAAATGTAGAGCTGCGTGTATATTTTTTTTATCTGGTTGTTTATGTGTTTGTTTATTTCACCATATATATGAATATATTTAAAATGCATTATAGTTAAACACATTCGCCACGTATTGTACATGATATATATTATTTATTTTTCAGTGACTACATACAGCACAATTGAATATTAATTATAGCAAATCTAAATCTTTTCAAGCTTAATGTTTTGTTTTGTTTTTTATTCATTTTCCCAATATTTCCCGAAATATTGCAGATCTTCTATAGATGTAGTTTGTAATTACAAATAAAAGTGTTGTTACAAATAAAAGTGTAAAATTTAAGAATTTCTCTGCACGGCGCTTCCAAGACGGCTGGGGATAACAGGGATGTATTTTTTAATAATAAAATCAAATATTTTTATATTTGACCTAAATATCAGACACAATTAAATACACAGGATTATTTCCAGACATTTTCTAAGACTTCTGTCTACACACTGTGTCGCTGCACCGCCCATAATTAGCAATATGTAACCTGGTGGATTATAAATACACTTTTTCGCAAATGTCTCGTGTTTAATAAACGGCTGTCAGTCAAAAGAATAATTTCCTACTGAACAATGATTAAATATGTTTCTCTTGTTTATGGGTTAAATAAAACAAAAAATCCGGCTGTAAAAACACTTTATTCAATCAAGAGCAGAAGTGAAATTATTACAGCTACAACCACAACCGCTGCTGAGGAACTGCGATGGAATTACCAAAGTTTTTTTTCCCCTTTCCTCAAACACATTTCTATCCAAGAAGACTGAATATAATTGGCTGTAATTATAGAATATAACCGAGCACGTGCACCCTCACGATATTAAGTGTTGATTCATTTTCCAAACGTCAGATTCCCGGTAATAAAATAAAGGAAAAAAAAACATTTTACAGTCTTTTATTATTTTTTATCAGTATTACTTTTAATAATGGCTCTGAATGATATTGGGTTGTCTGTAGAAGCTCAGCTGTAAGTGATGTGGACATTATCTGGAGAAATATCCGTGAGGGAAATAAGGGACATCATAAAACAGGATTATCCAAAGCTGAGCCTTCATATAAAATTAAATAAAGCACATTTCCTTTATGCGCCTGCTGCACGTTCTGTCTCTAAAGTCTTCAGCATCTATTTAAAAAAAAGAAAAAAGAAAAAAGAAAGATTCTTTCCAGAAAGGTGAAATTCTTTGTTTCTTTGTTTGACTTACATGAGTGTAATAATAATAATAATAATAATAATAATAATAATAATAATAATAATAATAATAATAATAATAATAATAATAATAATACTTTTGTTGTTTACTATTAATGATAATAATAATAATCATAATAGTAATAATAATTTTAGAAAATAATAAAAACAACCCACATTCAGTGCTTCATCCGATTCTGAATTTTGAACTTGCTTTAAACAAGAAAATGCATTTTTTTGTTCTGATTTTGTGCAAAAAATATTCAAATTAATTAATTAAATAAATCCCATGCTTTTTATGTAATTAAAATGTCTCTTTCTCTCTTTGGTCTGGAAACAAACACACACACACACACACACACACACACACACACACACACACACACACACACACACACACACACACACACACACAAAACTGTGTGTGTAAAACCTTTTTTAAAATCCTCATTGTGTACGTTTAGTAAACTCGTGTAGAGTTTTAGATTATTTTAAAACCAAGGCAAAGTGTAATTAAATTAATGTTCGATTGTTTAATCTCTGTGCTGCTAAAAGTCATAAAAGACATAAAAATATGTGTTTTTCATGACATGGATTGGAGGTGTCTGAGATGTGTGTGTGTGTGTGTGTGTGTGTGTGTGTGTGTGTGTGTGTGTGTGTGTAAGAATGTTCAGTGTGTATTTGTGTGTATCTGTGTGTTATTATAATAATGACAGCTCCACAGGATTATACATATACAATATATACACCACAAGCCTATATATATAATATATGATAATAATACTAGCTCAATTTATGGCAGTGACTAAATAAATCAATCAGAAGCGGATTTTTATTTATAGTGTCTTTCTTTGGCATTTAATAAACCTATATTGCTATTCAAATTAAATAATGCATACACTCTGAGAAATAAAAATACAGGTCACATCTTTTAAACTTTATTGTGTATAGATGATTTGATTGAAGTTAGTGTTCCTGTCGGTCTAATCCTCCATGGTGAAATATTTTTAAAGGTTTTCCACGAGTCCAGTCTGGTACAGAAAAGTAAGGTTTAAAAGATTTATGTCTAGTGGTGCTAACATTAATCAGACCTTGGGTGATAATTGTGTTCAGATGTTAGGACCTGAAATTGGGTGACATCATCTGATGACGTGAATCTTGTTTACAAACAAATAAAAAAAATAGAAGAAGAAACAAAAATTAATCTGGAGTAAAATAATTATTCTGCAAAATCCGTGTAAAAAGAAATAAATCACATGGAAATATAAATGAGTTTTATTTACAAAAAAAAAAAATCAAATAAATTACTTTGTAAAATCAAAGAAACCTCCAAAAATGACAAGCAGTAAAATCACTTCTCTGGATAATGGTGTCTGCTAAATGATGTAAATATTAACGCAAAAGAAATCGGGTGGAAATAAAAGAATTGTGCAAAAAAAATAAAAAATTTACCTGAAAAGAAATTCAATAAATCGTACAAAAGATCATAAACACAGAATTCCATTCGTGAAAACATTTGATATGGCACATGAATCATTTGATGCTCTTCCATTCCATTTGTTCTTTCTTTATGGTGTAAGACTTTCAACAAACTCACTTTCTCTTTGTGAATGATTAAAGATAAATGATTCAGAGTGGAAAAAATGCAAAATCTTAACCGTTGTGGACTTGTAGACGTGAAACACGTGACACGTTCACGGGACGACCTGAGGAGCTGGTGTAGGAAAAGAACGTGCTAATGGAGCTGTTGTGGAGTGATGCAGTGTTTATAAAATCTGATGGTCTTCGGGATGCTGTAGTGGGTCGTGGGTGATGTTTGGACACGTATTACTGGCAGACATGATGTCATGTGCGTGTTTTTATAGCAGCTCGTGTTGCAGGGCTGCGGCCTGAAGAAAAAAGAAAACTAAAAAAAAATGCAATGCAGCATTGCACACACACACACACACACACACACACACACACACACACACACACACACACACACACACACACACACACACACACACACACACAAACATACACACACAGGGTCTGCATCACAAATGCAAACCAGCTCCAGTCATTATGCATCTCTCTCTCTCTCTCTCTCCATCTCTCTCTCTCTCTGATTGGATATGAAGGGCAATTAGTTGGAAAAAGGTGGCTGTATGTTTATACATCACTGTCTCCATGTGTCAGGACAAATTACTCTCAGCAAAACCAGCCTCCACATCATATGAAACTTTTCTCCTACGCTACCGATGGACAATTATTCTAAAAAAGTTTGCAAAAAACAAGCAGCACTCGAGGACGATTAGTCTGACAGGCTGAAAGGTTAAGCGAGCTCAGATCACAGGGGAGGGAGGAGGAGCTCTCGTCACATTCTGCCCCTGCAGATCTGATTAAATGCTACATAGTTTTTTATTTTGGACTCGTTTCGAATTATAAATAATCATATATATGTTTTGGTATTTGGGTTAAATGTTGAAATGGATGTACAAAAGGATAAAAAAAGTTTACACACCCCTGTTGTTAAAATGGCATGGTTTTTATGAGGTAAAAAGAAACAAATGAAAAATAAAATTAAGCTGCATCGTGTCAGAGCTTTCTCCATTTTCATTTCGCAACGTATAAAAAAGTGAAAATAATCAGAAAAGTTTAAAACCCTTTTGATTTCATTCCACTATCAACATCTATCATCTTGACTTGCCGATCTTTTCTCACTCTTTCTTGCAAAAACATTCCAGATCCATTAGATTGGACGGTCAGGTCATCTCTTGTCCAAAGCCTGCTTCTGGTCACCCCACAGATTTGTAATTGGACTCAGGTCTGGGTTCTGACCCGGTTCTTTAGAATAGTTCATCTTCTTTTGGTGAATTTGTTCGTTTGTTGATTTGGATGTCTGCTGTGGATCATCGTCATGCTGTTCTTCTAACTAAAGAGAATGATGCTACCACCACCACCACCATGCTGCACTCTGGGTGTGGTGTCCTGTTGATGCCGCTTCCATCTATTCGTCCGACCCCCAGCTCAGACATGTGAAGAATACGGGAGAGATCTTCACAATACTTTCAGTCAGATGTTCCTGTGGCTCCTTTAATGTTGCTCTAGGTCTTCTGGTAGCCTCTTTGTGAGTTTTTATCTTTTCCTTTTATTTATTTGGGGAGGGACGTCATGTTCTTGGTGATGTCACTGTGCTGCTCCATGATGCTTGGTAACCTCACCTGCTCCAGGGGTGCCTAATGGCCTAATGGTTAGAGAGTCTGAATCCTAACTCTAAGGTTGTGGGTTCGAGTCTCGGGCCGGCCGACTGAGGTGCCCTTGAGCAAGGCACCGAACCCCCCAACTGCTCCCCGTGCAGTGCAGCAAAAATGGCTGCCCACTGCTCCGGGTGTGTGTTCACGGTGTGTGTGTGTCATTGCTGTGTGTGTGCACTTTGGATGGGTTAAATGCAGAGAAAAAATTCTGAGTACCAAACTTCATGTTCAATTGGAATTTCTTTTACACTTCTCCCCTGTATGAAACCTTTGAACAGGTGAAGTGATGTTGCTACCATATCCATGGGTACATGAAGGCTAGTGGTTAAGGTGTTGGTATAACAATCAGAAGGTTGTTTCCAGGTTGATTGATATAAAATAAGATAAAAATGTGTGTCACTCTGGATAAGGGTGTATACCAAATGCTGTAAATGTAATTAAGATGCTATAATACACATGCTATAAGATCTTAATGTACAAAGATGTAAGATCTTTGTGGACCGCGGCTTCAGCATTCGGACAAAACCAAGAAGATGTGAAGAAAGTCCTACATAATCATATGGTCTTTATCAATAATTTGATTCATGACAGCTGTATGATTATTTCTGCTGAACATGAGATTGGGTTAGTAGGGGGACACAGTGGCTTAGTGGTTAGCACGTTCGCCTCAGACCTCCAGGGTTGGGGGTTCGATTCCCGCCTCCGCCTTGTGTGTGTGGAGTTTGCATGTTCTCCCCGTGCCTCGGGGGTTTCCTCCGGATACTCCGGTTTCCTCCCCCGGTCCAAAGACATGCATAGGTAGGTTGATTGACATCTCTGGAAAATCGTCCGTAGTGTGTGTGTGTGTGTGTGTGTGAGTGAATGAGAGTGTGTGTGTGCCCTGTGATGGGTTGGCACTCTGTCCAGGGTGTATCCTGCCTCGATGCCCGATGACGCCTGAGATAGGCACAGGCTCCCCGTGACCCGAGAAGTTCGGATAAGCGGTAGAAAATAAATGAATGAACATGAGATTGGTTCGTTCTGAACGCTGCCAAACCCTCAGCAGTCTATATAAAACATCAGCAGTCTACTGATGACATTTCATGTTGTTTAGCATCCACAAAACAGGTTAGTTTCTATTCCCACGTTCGTTATAGCAGCTATAAACAGCCTTTCCTTCCCCAGCATCTATAAACTCTTTATAAACTATAACAATTATAAACTCCTCTGGCCTGAAGATGATGTAAAACTTCCAAGTTCCCCCTCCATATCCACCTCTGACTGGTACACTGGAGCGCTCACACTGGAGACGCCTTCCATACATATTACATGAGCTGTTACTAAAGAAAACGTGAAGTGTTCAAACTCCTTCAGCACCATGGGCGTAAATCCCGGGGGGACGGAGGGGACATGTCCCCCCCCATCCAAGGATTGTCAGGTGTGTGGCTGCGGCTCAATTAATGTTCAACACCATTAAATAGGGGATTTTATTCACTTTAAATAAAGCGATTCTCTTTAATGTAGTTGATGCAGATTCATTCATAAATTAGTTGCGGCAAAAATGCTGATTACCGATGTAATTTTCCATGAATCTGCTATATTAGCGATTAAAATCTTACTTCTCTACTTAACGTTAGCTAGTTTACAATAGCTAGTTTACAATAGCTAGTTAATGTTAGCTAGTTTACAATAGCTAGTTTACAATAGCTAGTTAATGTTAGCTTGTTTACAATAGCTTGTTTACAATAGCTTGTTTACAATAGCTAGTTAATGTTAGCTTGTTTACAACAGCTAGTTAACGTTAGCTTGTTTACAATGGCTAGTTAACATTAGCTTGTTTACAATAGCTTGTTTACAATAGCTAGTTAATGTTAGCTTGTTTACAACAGCTAGTTAACGTTAGCTTGTTTACAATAGCTAGTTTACAATAGCTAGTTAACATTAGCTTGTTTACAATAGCTTGTTTACAATAGCTAGTTAATGTTAGCTTGTTTACAACAGCTAGTTAACGTTAGCTTGTTTACAATAGCTAGTTTACAATAGCTAGTTAATGTTAGCTAGTTTACAATAGCTTGTTTACAATAGCTAGTTAACGTTAGCTTGTTTACAATAGCTAGTTAACGTTAGCTAGTTTACAATAGCTAGTTTAAAATAGCTCATTTACAATAGCTTGTTTACAATAGCTAGTTAACGTTAGCTTGTTTAAAATAGCTAGTTTAAAATAGCTTGTTTACAATAGCTAGTTAATGTTAGCTTGTTTACAACAGCTAGTTAATGTTAGCTTGTTTACAATAGCTAGTTAACGTTGGCTTGTTTACAATAGCTAGTTACATAGTGCACTGTAACTAACACGCCAAAGCCTTTTCCCATGCATTGTTTTATTTGGGACGACTTGGCATAATGTTAACTTAACATTAACGACCACAATTAGCATATTGTTTAGCTGTGCGTTTACTAAATGAGCACCGTGCTATGTCCGAACTGACCTCACTGTATTTTTTGTATAATCAATTTCTATTGTTATTAAGTGTCTTAATTAATTTTAAATACAATTTTAAACCTTTTTTTTAATTCCTTGTTTTTATTGTTGTGATTATTTTTGATAGTTTTACTTTCTTTGAAGAAAAACTTTGAAAATAACCATAATGACGCGTCTCCGTGCTACAATAATAATGATAAAAGCAAATTTTTTCACTGTGGGGACATGTCTTTATAAGTACAATTACATTTATTGTCTCCCCCTACTGTTAAATGAAATTTACACCCATGTTCAGCACCAATCAGAATACAGACTTGTAGTTTATTGTTTTTAATAATAATAATAATAATCAATGGGTGTGAGACAGACAGAGACGGATGGACTTCATCCGTTATCCTTTATTACTTTCCGAGTCACCAGGAGAGACGTACGTTCAGCCCGGATGCCTGGATGTGTGGGATTCCACATGTTTCTACACCTGGAACACCGCTGGACCAGAATACTCTGGTAACCCTGTAAATAAAGACAGAAGGACATGATCTTTCTTTCCACTGACATGTTTTTTGGGAGTGTGTGAATGTTTTTTTGGCCACAAACCCAGTTGTCTGTTATTTTCAGAGCAGGATTGTCCCCATGCTGCGTCCTCGCACGTTGCAGCACACAGCAGACCGACTGATTCAGAACGCCGTTATGTTTCTGTCTGCTGAAAACCTATTAAAGCGTCTGTCCCCCTCCAGCACACACTCGCTCGCTCACCTGTCTTCAATAAAGCTCACGGTTTATTCAGCACGGAACTTTAACCATCTCAAATATATATTTTTTAGTCTATGATCATTTAGAATCAATAGAAATCTATATATTCACTTTTATTTCACCTGACCATACTTTTTTAATAAAGCTCTTCTATTTATAAATAAATAAAAAATAAAATAAAAGAATTAAATAAAAAAGTTTGATATTGTTATTGATTTTATTAATGATTATGCTCAGGGTCTGGAGAGGAAATTGTGCTTTTTAATACATTTTCTTTTCTTTTACATAATCATTGATTTTCACTGGTAGCACTTGAACGAAATGACTAGTAATAATTCTTAATTTCATAATTCATTTTTTCTTCAATTCAATTTATTTTTGTAGCACTTTTAACAATTGACGTTGACTCAAATTATCTTTAGAGAAGAATTAATCCAGGTCCTTAACATTGTTCTGCAGTTTTTATATTTATAAAGCAAAAAAATTCTTTTTTTTTATTTTACTTAACTTTTTTATTTTCACATTCTTTCACTTATACTTTCTCTAGTTCAGTCTATTTCTGTTTTTCTCTGTGTGATAACTCGTTATAACTCGTTATTTCCCTTCTAATCTACATCTGGTAAATATCCTGGTCACCGTACTTAGCCGTATGTCACTTCACTTCACTTCATTAAACAAATGTAATGAAGTTCTCAGTAGTGTGAAGGTTGTGTAGAAATATATTGCAGTGGTACCTGGTTGATTTGAGAGCTGCTGGTGATTAAAAACACCAGCAGTCCTTAAACAGAGAGAGCGGAACTGTTATTGAACCATTCATTTATTTTTAGCTTAGCTTTATTTTCATCTAGAACAAATAAAACGATTCCTTACATGGAAATGGTTTTGTGTCAAGTAGGAAAAATGGAAAGGAGAAATAAAGGAAACAGAAATGAAAAAAAGAAATGGAAATGGGGACAGGAAAATAGAGGAGAAATGGAAAATGGGAATATGGAAATTGGAAAACTGGAATTAAACTGGTAATGAAAACTGGATACTGGGAATTGAGAAATGGAAAACGGGAGTAAAAAATTTAAATGGGACTGGAAACGGGGAAAAGTAAAATAGAAGTAGAATAAAAGAATAGAATTGAAATGGAAATGGAAAATTGTGAGGTCGTGATCCGGCTCACATCTCTCCTGACCCTAAAAGACGGGGGTGATGGTGTGTGTGTGTGTGTGTGTGTGTGTGTGTGTGTGTGTGTGTGTGTGTGTGTGTGTGTGGATCATTAGACAATTTTAATCTGTTGTTTTCTCCTCGTCTGGATCAATGGCCATCATTGTGGAACCCTGTGACTGTCCAGATTTCTTCCTCTGCTTGGGCCATGACCTTTAATTCCAACGTCCCTCAATGAAGCCACTTCTTCTAGTAAAATTATTCAGAACTATTTGTGTTTTACCAAAACAACATTCACGGATTGGGATCAGGCAGCGGCCCGGCGGTCACCGCATAACAAACAGTCAGCTGTTTAATCTCTGGGCCTCGCGGCGAAGCCTGTAGGGTTCTTTCTCTTAACAACCTTAATGTACTGTTACCCAAGCTGCACAATCAGATCTGTTGTCGTGACACGTGACTCTGTACACTCTTGGTTTATAAAAAATGAGCTTATTGTTGTGAACGTCTCTAGAAAAAATCGGAAGAGTGCGCAGTGAGGCGCTGGAGGGGCGGCCGGCGGCAGAACCCTGCTCTCCATCAGCGCTCGACATGCTTAACATCACACACACACACACACACACACACACACACACACACACACACACACACACACACACACACACACACACACACACACACTCCTCCTGGAAACACTATGAGCAACACTTCCCTGGAAATAAACAGCAGTAATTATCCTTCAAACAAACTCCAGGTCCATTAGAATAGCGGGATGAAGAGCAGATCCTGTCGTGTTCTGGCTCACTGCTCTATGCCTACGCCTGCATCTCTCTCTCTCTCTCTCTCTCTCTCTCTCTCTCTCTCTCTCACACACACACACATACACACACACTGATGCTGCCTGTTGAACTCCAGGTTTGATCTCATTATTTGGAGCAGCTCTGATGGCGTGTGCAGGACTGTGGCCATGTTGTCAAATAACTGTTTGCTCACGTCAGCATGTGTGTGTGTGTGTGTGTGTGTGTGTGTGTGTGTGTGTGTGTGTGTGTGTGTGTGTCACTCCTCTGTGTTTGTTTACAAGACAATTAGACCCCTTCCAGTGCTTATTTAAGGTCAGTTGATGAGGCAATCAAAATGTTTGCATGGCCGCTGTGTAATTTGGAGTCTAATTGTATAATTTCTGCTGGTTTTCACAGTTCACACCCACAGTCTACACACGGCTCTGTGCGGCTATTCTTGTGCGTTCGTGTGATATTCAGTGACATCTGATGTGTGTTTATGTCAAAGCGACATTATGTTTCCAACGACGTCTCCCATTGGTGTAAAAAGACATCATGGGTAATTTTTAGTATTTGAATTTTTTAGAAACGATCACTATCGAATAAAACAAAACTGTGTGTGTGTACGTGTGTGTGTGCACGTGCACGTGTGTGTGCACATGCACGTGTGTGTGTGTGTGTGTGTGTGTGTGTGTGTGTGTGTGTGTGTGTAAAGGTGACAGGAAGGTTTCACAGTGATGGTGCATAACAGGGGAGTCAAACTCAAAGTCACAGTGGGCCAAAATATAAGACCGAGATAAAGTCACAGGCCAAACTGAATATTTATTGTAACTGATCTGTAATGTTCGACCTTTTTCATATGGAAACAAACTTTAGTTTTGCTTAAACACAGGATTTGGAACAACCAGAGCTTGTTATTACAAACACATAAGAAATTAAATTCTAAATAAAATTCACATCAGTGGTGTTCATGTCACAAACTTTGACCATACACTTTTTGACAAACTCTCCCTCGTTAAAGGGCAGATTTTGCCGTCTCTGCTGCCATAATAAAGCTTTACAGCCTTTACAGCAGCTTCACTTTTTGATTTAGCTTTTATGAACATAGTCTGACGGGAAACCAGACGTTTTTTTTTACTTTTCCGCCTTCTGGAGCTTCTGCTTTACGTCCAGGTCCTTATACGTCTCATAATGTTTCGTGTCATAGCGTCTTATGTTATATACTTTCGTTACAGACACGTTAGCTCCGTTAGCACACAAGACAAACAGGTCTGTCCTTTATATACGTGAACAGATAATCTGCCTCCGTCCTGACTTGAAAGCTCCTATTGTCCATCTTTTGTTTGGACATTTTTGTGGAGGGTGAATTAACTTGCCCGATGTGACTGTAACATGGTTGTTAACGACTGTCGACAGAGAATGAGGGTCGCTTGGTGTTCGTGACCACGCGTCAATACAGTGGCAAGGCATTCTGGGATCTGTAGTATTAGCGGAGCAATGCGGCTAGCCAGCTGTAATGTACATTTGATTTGATCTCGAGGGCCAAATATAATTACACCATTTTTGGTTCCACAAAGAAACCTTTCAGTAAACAGGTCTTAAACTGAGGCCTTTTTTTTCTTAGTGAAATAAAGAAGAGTTTTATAGACTAAAGAAACTAAAGAACTTTTTTCCACTACAAAGAACCTTTTGGACATCGGAAACGTTCCGTGGATGTTAAAGGTTCTCACGTAGAACCAATCTCCGAGTCTCAGAAGGTTTACTGCACCTCAGACACTGGACACATTCCATAAGTGTCAACCAGCTGTTGCTATAGAAACGATAATGTATTAGATTTAGTGCATTAATGTCTTTAAACCTGCGATGTGCAGCTGCAGTAATGTCAGAGCTGCAGTTAGAGATCTAATCACACCTTCTGCTCAGACCAAGCATCGGTTGTGAGTCGACTGCATGTATTACGCTCTGGATAACGGCATCTGCTGTAAATGTAAATGAGGAGAAGAATGAAGAGCATGAAGAAGACAAGAAGTTGAGGATGAGAAGTAGGAGGAGAAGGAAAAGAAGGACGACGAAACTGTTGAGGAAGGGAAGGAAGAAGAGTATGTTAGGAGGATGAAGAAGAGAAGGAGTTGAAGAGGAGGAGGAGGAGGAGGAGGAGGAGGAGGAGGAGACGAGGAAGAGAAGGATGAAGAATAGGGTGAGTAAGAGAAGGAAGAAGAGTATGGTGAGGTTGAGGAAGAAAAGAAGGAGGAAAGCTCGGGAGAAAGAAGAAGAGAAGGAGAAATAAGAGAACGATGAAGAAGAGGAGGAGGAGAACTAGGAGGAGGAAAAAGAGACGGAGGAAAAAGAGGAGGAGGATCAGTAAGAGAACGGGGAGGATGAGAAGAAGGCAAAAGGGATGGAGGAAAAAGAGGAGGAGGATAAATAAAAGGAAGAGGAGGATGAGTAGGAGGAAAAAGAGGACAAGAAGAAAGAAGGAGAGATGGAGCAAAAAAATGAGGTGGATGAATAAGAGAACGGGGATGAAGAGATGGAGGAAAAAAGAGGACAAAGAGGAGGAGAAGGAAGAGGAGAAGTAGGAAAAAGAGGACGAGGAGGAAGTCAGAGCAGAAAATTTTATGTGGGATTGTGTTCACGTGACTCTGGTAGCCAGATGCTGGGGTTCTGTGATCTTGATTGTGTGTTCCGTACACACACACACACACACACACACACACACACACACACACACACACACACACACACACATCTGACTTGTTTATTTCGCTCTGAGTGTGCAGTTGTGATGTTGGTGGGTCGCTGCCTGGTGTCCCACGTCGTTTGTTCAGATCCCGCCGAGCCGAGCGTCTGTCTGAAGGAGACCTGGGTGAGAACCAACACTGAGACACTTCAGATTATTCTGCAGCGCCCAAATTGGTTTCACATGAGGGACGGCTCACGTCAGCAGATTTTCTGATCGCATTAAACGGAGAAAGAGGACGAAAGAGCCAGCGGTTGTACTGATCTCTAATTTAATAAAGCAAGCCCGAAAGGAGGGAGAGAATAAAACAGGACAATCAGTGTTCCCTCTCTTCTTACAGACAGACACGCTTTAACACCCAGGAACAGGAAGAAAAAAAAAACAGCTCGTATTAAAGTTAGTCCTCTGTTCTGTCTTCATCATAAATACCCAGAGAGTAAAGAAATGTTTATGGTATTTCATCTGCTTAAAAAAAAAAAAAAAAAAAACACTTCAAAGAAGACCTTCTCAGTGAAACTCCAAAATCAGTGCCACATTTTTACATCCTCTATAAAAAAGAAGATGAAGTGGTGATGATGTGAAGATCTTATCACTCACTTATTCATCCGTAGTTCTTACGTACTTAACAGTCTCCTCCTCACAGAGTTCTGGAGCCGCCGAATTCGTCGGTGGGCCTCGGCTTTGACTCGGAACCCCATCAGAACCTCATCAGAACCCCATCAGAACCTCATCAGAACCCCATCAGATCCCCATCAGAACCCCATCCTCCTTAATCTGGACATGAAAGTTTATTCTGATTTGTAAAAATCTGTCCCATATGTGACTTGTTTGGGAGTCTGGTGTTGATCTAAGGATTCCTCCTTTAGTGATATGATCAGTCGGGAGAATTTTCCCACTTCATCAGATTCAGATCACACACTCACAGTGAGAGAGAGAGAGAGAGAGAGAGAGAGAGAGAGAGAGAGAGAGAGAGAGAGAGAGATTAAAGAGCAATGATGGATCTTCTTCATTGTCATATCCCTCACTAAGCTCTTTGAGACACTTTTATTCTGAGAGGAAAGTGTTTTGGTTTTTTTTTTATATTGAAACTGAATTATTTTTAAACCCTGCGTTCACACTAATAACAACTCGTCATTTTAAGTTAAGTTTCACGTCGTTCGCGTCTTGTGGGCGTGGCCTGTCATACAGACAATCGGAAATAACGTTACGATAAATCGACGATCTCTGCTGCTTCCTTAGTAGCTTTAATTTTCTTTCATCGATCATAACGTCTCTGTACACATTCAATGACCGGGCCTCAAAGGCGAGGATGTGATCGAACCAGATTTAACTGTTATAAGAGCAGGAAACCGAAGAAACGTCCGACTTCATGAGCGTCACATGATGCGTCTGAGGAATCTTTAAATCCGATAGTTTGGATTTGATGCTTTACAACCAGTGACGGTGACGTGACATACGGCTAAGTACGGTGACCCATACTTAGAATTCGTTCTCTCCGTTTAACCCATCCAAAGTGCACACACACAACAGTGAACACACACACACACACACACACACACCCAGAGCAGTGGGCAGCCATTTATGCTGGGGAGCAGTTTGGGGGGGGGGGGGGGGGGGTTGGTCGATGTCTTGCTCAAGGGCACCTCAGTCGTGGTATTGAAGGCCTGAGACTCGAACCCACAACCTTAGGGTTAGGAGTCAAACTCTCTAAACACCACTTCCCCTTCCCCAGCATCATACCTCATTTTTATATCGTTGAGAAAATCTCCTTACAGATGTTGCTTGTTCTAATCTCTTTGTGTCAAATGTATTTGGAAATAAAAGGCTTTATCGCTCGCTGGTGTGATCTAATACAATTATCCTCGACCTCCAGCCAAATCTGATTGATCTATTTTTTTACATTTTGCTATAATGGGTGCTATAATGACATCTGATATACTTTCTTGAAAAAAGAAAAGGTCACAGAAATTACAGCAACAAATGTAATAATTCATACTCATTCATTCATTCATTCATTCATTCATTTTCTACCTCTTTTACCCGAACTTTTCGGTTCACGGGGAGCCTGTGCCTATCCCAGGCGTCATCGGGCATCGAGGCAGGATACACCCTGGATGGAGTGCCAACCCATCACAGGGCACACACACACTCTCATGCATTCAACCTACCATGCATGTCTTTGGACCGGGGGAGGAAACCCGGAGTACCCGGAGGAAACCCCCGAGGCACGGGGAGAACATGCAAACTCCACACACACAAGGCAGAGGTGGGAATCGAACCCCCAACCCTGGAGATGTGAGGCGAACGTGCTAACCACTAAGCCACTGTGCCCCCCATATTTAATCATATAAAAGTAAATGAAATGATCCTTTTATACGACGTTTGAATCGACGGTGGGATTTTTTTCCTTTTTTACTGTATGTCACTACAACAAAAAGCATTCGAAAGCTTCTTTAAGAAAGTAAAAGTCTGTATAAACTCTAAAGTCTGTATAAACTCTAAAGTCTGTATAAACTCACATCTTCACCACCTAAATCCCAGCATAACCCTGAACAGCATTTATATTCGACAAAATCTCCATTTGTGAGCTTTAAATAGTTGTTTTTGAAAGAAAAAAACGTGTGTGTGAAGGAATACGTCGCCTTCTGAACGTTTCGCTCTGATAATGTTGTGCAAATGACTTACAGACTGCAGTTTCAATGGCTTTCAATGTATTCTGAATAAATTACACAACTGTCCAGCAATTTACGTATTTTTTTTCCCCTCTCTTTATTCCGCTGGGAAAAGCCAGATGTGGGATGTGGAGGGTGTTTTGGGTGCTGCGGTCGTCTCTGTTCTGTTCCAGCGTGTGCGATTGTAAAGCAGCTGCTGCGCTGCGGATTTTATTAGGAGACGTGAAGCTTCTTTACTCTGAAAGTCGCTGTATGATATTCGGCGTCATGATCCATCCACGAACAAAACACTGACGGGTTTAACGAAGGCGAAAGGACAAGGGTTAGGGAAGAAGAAGAAGAAGAAGAAGAAGAAGAAGAAGCTTAGAATTTTTCTGTTTAAAAAGCCAGATTTTCTTTCAAGGACGGCTAATCGGCGGCCGAATGCTTTCCCGTGGTCATGCCAGGCTTCTCAGCTTCTCTATGGTTTCCCCACAGCGGCTAAGTCGTCGTTATTAGTGATGTCGTCGTCTTCTCGCGTTAACGCACTTCTTTCTTTTTGCGTTTTAGTTCCCCGTTACGTTGCGTTATATCGACCGTCTGTACGTTTCAAATCAAACGCTTCTGTAGCAGATCTTCTCTTACAGCCAATCACGCTATGAATTTACAGGACATCTAAGGGCCTTTTTACACCCGGTCACTTCGTGTGTGTTCTCTGATCCGATAGCTGTCTGATTTGTTAAAACTGTTCCATTTACATCAGGCCACATAAACGCGTCTCGGCGAATCGGATATCGATCCGATCTTTTTACTCCCGCCCAAGATGCTAATATATTCTACCTCATTTCCGGGGTAATTGAAACAGAACACACTTTTGTGTGTGCGGTTTTCAGAACGCGGTCAAAAAGAAGACGTTACGATATCATAAGACATAACGACGTTTTTCTACAAAAAACAGCGTTTACTGTTTGCTGCGTTTTCGCTGGCAGCAGCAGCGCGTTTTAAGCCCCGACGAGACACCTGGGTGAAATATCACCTGCGAGTGACGTACTTCCGTTCGGTAGGAGTATAGCGCTGACGTATGTGGCTTGAACAACCACATTCATTTACACCTGTCCAGTTTCATCTGAAACGCGTCCCAGACCACCTCCTGAAGGGGTTTGTACCATCGGATTTATATCTGTCTCCAAAACGTTTCGGAGGTCATTTAGACCTGGTCTTTTTACCGTCGGGTAGATATCGGATCACAGAAAACGCAGGAAGTGACCAGGGGTAAAAAGCCCCAAAGTGACTTTTGAACACAGCAGAATGTGAAACACCTTCACACTGAGTTTACGTTTCCGGTCTTCAGCAAGTCACAGGAAGTGTGAGAGCACCTTTAGGTTGAAATGTCTGATTAGCAAACAGAGAAAGATATGTTTATTCTTCTGACCGGAAATCTGAACAAACTTCTCACAATCTCTGTGGTGCTGGATAGAAGCTCACATTCGGAGGAATGAGCGATCTGCCCTCTTCCACATACATGAGCTCACCATGATTGGCTGTGACAGTGGAGAGAATGTGTATGCCCCACCCCCTTACCCAGAGAGCACAGCTGCCTTTCTCCCTTGGTTCCTGGATGGTTTTCTGATCTCCTGTTTATAGAGCGATGTTAAACAACAAAAGAAAATTATTTCAAATTGTCTCATTTATATCCAGAAACTAATCACTGATAGTTAAGCTAACGGTTAAAAAGCAATTATATTAGTTCTTTATCATTAAGGAATTTTATCGAGCTGGAATTTGTCTTTTTTTTAGCACTTTCTCTTCCAATTAATCACAATCTAAAATCACGACTCAAGAAAATGTGACTTTTTATATTAAACTACAAAACACATCATACTGTGGAGCTGAGCATCGAGGAGGAGGAAGAGGAGGGGAAGGAGGAAGAGAAGGAGGAAAAGAGGGGAGGGTGAGGAAGAAGAAGAGAAGGATGAAGAAGTGTAGGCAGATGAGGAGGATGAGGAGGAAGAAGATAATGGTGATGAGGAGGAAGAGAAGGACAAAGAAGAGGAGCAGGAGGAAGAAGAAGAGCATGGTGAGGAGAAGGAAGAAGAGAAGGAGGAAAAAGTGGCAGAGAGGACAAGGAGGAGGGGCAGGAAGAAGATGGTGAGGAGGAAGAGGAGGAGGAAGAATATGTGAGTCGAAGGAAGAAGAGAAGGAGGAAATAGTGGTGGAGGAGGGGGAAAAGAGGGGAGGATAAGGAGGAAGAAAAGAAGGATGAAGAAGAGTAAGCGGATGAGGAGGATGAGGAGGAAGAAGATTATGGTGATGAGGAGGAAGAGAAGGACAAAGAAGAGGAGGAGGAGGAAGAAGAAGAGTATGGTGAGGAGAAGGAAGAAGAGAAGGAGGAAGAAGTGGAGGACAAGGAGGAGGAGGAGGAAGATGAGGAGGAAGAAGAGTAGGAGGAGGTCAACAGCAAATTTGATGTTGTTGTGGTGCAAGAGAAATAAAACACAACGATGGAATCCATTTATCATTAGTTGAAATTCTGTATTCTTTATCAGCCGAGACTTTAATGGAGCTGCTTTCTGCTCCAAGGACAAGAGATTTTACAGTATGTAGAACCCCAAAGCAGAGGGTTTAGGATCCGATCCAACCCCAACAACCTCCATAAAGAACCTTCCGAGAACCCAGACAGGGAAAGTGCGTGTACACGATAACACCACTCCGAGCAAACACCTCGATTTTCCATGATTTAACGAATTAAAACCAAAAACGAAACCTGAACTTGAACTGACAGCTCGAATTTGTTCTAAATTGCTCAAGGAGAACAGACGTGTTCCTGCACGTTCCTCGGTCTGCAGGACGCAGAACTCCGGCTTGATGGAAAATCACTTGATTCTATTTCATTGAGGTCATTGAGGTCGAACAAACCTCGAGAACTTCAGTCTCTTTCTTTAGTTTCTCTTCTTTTCCCTTTCAACACGATGAGGTTCGGCTACAGATCGGAATAAACGACGTCCTGTTTACAGAAATACGTTTAATAAACAGTCCGATTTTACTTCGGCACCTGCTCAACCAAACTGATCGAGTTTCTTCAGGATTATTACGAGCTGACGTTTCAGATCTGACTTTTATTATTCACTCCTCAGTACAGAGGAAGAAAGAAAAACCAACTGCACCCATCTTTTTTTTTTTTGTAACCAGGCCGCCAGATGGAAACACTTACAAACGGAATTAGTTACGAATCAAACCGACTTCTCTGGTCTTTTTATAACCGTCGCTGATTAGAGCGCCGGACTCCTGTCTGACACCTGTCTCGAAATTAGACCAGTTTTAATCAAGCCACGTTCATTTCCTTAATATTTAAATTCTCCTGATGAAATACTTCAAAAATTCATTTCCTTTCCATGTGATTTTCATGTTGTATGTTGTCTGTATAATGAGCTCGGATTTGCAGAACAACGTAAGATTCCTAGTGCGATGTGGTATCTCAGTGGTTAAGGTGTTCGACTACTGATCGGAACGTCACTGGTTCGAATCCCAGGTCCACCAAATTGCCACTGCAGGGCCCCTGAGCAAGGCCCTTAACCCTCAATTGTTTAGGTGTATAAACTGAAATAAGAGTGTCTGCTAAATGCCGTAAATTAGTGAATGTCTTAGACAACGTTCTAAACACCTTCGCTTATATCGTATGTGTCGTGATTCAGCTCGGACTCTGGCCACGTGCAGTTTTGTTTACGTTTCTCGTCACGTGTCTGCCCCGCCTTCGTCTGCTCCTTCCTGTCACCACACCTGCTCCTCATTGTGTCATGATTGTCTTGTATATTTAATTGTGTCGCATTGCCTTGTGCAGCGCGGAATCTACTGCTGTCTTTGTCCTGTCTGTAGTCCGTGTCGTGTTTAGTGTTTCCTCTGTTATTAAACCCTATTTCATTTTGCTATCCTGTGTCTGGGTCCGCTTTCTGCCCCCGCGTCATGACAGTATGTATGTAGCAAATAAAGTGAAGTGACGTGACATACGGCTAAGTACGGTGACCCACACTCAGAATTCGTTCTCTGCATTTAACCCATCCAAAGTGCACACACACCGTGAACACACACCCAGAGCAGTGGGCAGTCATTTATGCTGCGGCACTCGGGGAGCAGTTGGGGGGGGGTTCGGTGCCTTGCTCAAGGGCATCTCAGTCGTGGTATTGCCAGCCCGAGACTCAAACCCACAACCTTAGATTTAGGAGTCAAATTCTCTAACCATTAGGCCACGACTTCCCCCACCACAAATACTACCCGTGCACAATTCCATTTAATTTCTATTGCTATTTAACCACGAACGGAGTGAGTTCATTTTGTTAATTACGTTATAGCAGCTAGAAACTTTTTTCTTCCTGTCGAAGTTAATCTTGTGGTCTTTTTTTCAAACTCCTCAGCACTGAAGATGTCGGAAAACTTTGCAAACTCCTTCCGTCAACATTAACACTGCTACATGACGCAGACCTGCCGTTGATTATATTTCTATTTTTATGTTTCATTATTGGTTGAAATTCTGTATCAAAAAGAAAGAAAGAAAAGTCAGGGAATTGAAGAACTAGTAGTCGAACAGTCAAACCACACCATTGTCATTAATATTAACGATATCATTATCACGATCAGTTTTAGGGGGGACACGGTGGCTTAGTGGTTAGCACGTTCGCCTCACATCTCCAGGGTTGGGGGTTCGATTCCCGCCTCCACCTTGTGTGTGTGGAGTTTGCATGCTCTCCCCGTGCCTCGAGGGTTTCCTCCGGGTACTCCGGTTTCCTCCCCCGGTCCAAAGACATGCATGGTAGGTTGATTGGCATCTCTGGAAAATTGTCCGGAGTGTGTGAGTGAATGAGAGTGTGTGTGTGCCCTGTGATGGGTTGGCACTCCGTCCAGGGTGTATCCTGCCTCGATGCCCGATGACGCCTGAGATAGGCACAGGCTCCCCGTGACCCGAGAAGTTTGGATAAGCGGTAGAAAATGAATGAATGAATGAATGAATGAATGAATGAATGAATGAATGAATGAATGAATGATCAGTTTTATGGCTTGTTTGACCCCTGACTGAGATGACAATGGGTTTCTCTTCAGCTCATGAACATCTCCATCTGCACACCTCTCAGGCTCTTCTGCAGAACCTCCCTGGTTTCCAGAGTTGTCTTGTGTTTGGCTCGGTCCAGCATTCCTGCTCAGTTTCACGCTATTTTCCTCTCACTCCACGTTCTTTTTGGGTTCATGGCTGTATTTCTTCATGCTGTCCTTTAACCACAAACCCAAAAACAACCGATACGATCGTTTGGAGTCTCAGAAATACATTTATCCAGGCAGATGATGTCCAGGAAGCCACAGATACACGCTGGAGAAAAGATTGTGTGTGTTGTTATTGTCTCTGCCCAAGCCACATGGCTTCAAGCTACAGTATTTTTTTCTTACGAGGTCAAATAAAAGCTTGCTCGAAGGCCGTCTTCCCCACTGCTGTCTGTAAACTTCTGACGTGTGTGTGTGTTTTGTGTGTGTGTGTGTGTGTGTTTTGTGTGATTCATTTCCTGTATTTTTCTCAGCACTCATTTGCAAGTTGTTGTCATCATCACTGAATGTTTTTACACCGGATCGATTTGACAGATTTTGGCAGAAAAAAATAATTTTGGACAAATTCAGAGGTGCTTCCTGTCAGGAGTTACTGGGACAGTTCCTTGCTAGACCACTAGGGAGGCTGGCAAGTGATTTATTCATTGCTCACTTTGTTATTCCGACGTGATACGTTTCCTATTGTGTTGTCCTGTTTTCTCATCTGTCCCTCGCTTTTTTATTTCGACATAACGTCACGTGTGAGCCGAAAGGCCGGACGCCGTGTTATTCAAGTTTCCATGCAATAGTCATGTTTTGTTTCGTCATGTTTTATGTAAGTTATGTAGAAAAAGGTGAACGCACCGAATCGCTGTGTTTGGGTCTGTTCTGCTAAATGTGGGAGATCGACGCTATTACGGAACTCCGGGTTCGACCCCCGCTCCCGGTGTCCACTGCACGTTACACCCAGCTTTCTTTCAAGACTTCAGAAGTCAGAGACAGCTAATGGGTCCGTAACTTTCCCAGAACTCCCAGAATGTCCTTCTGACATTCGAAGCACCAGATACCCAAAAACAGCTCACTGTCTCTGTCATCTGTCACACCTCACGTCATACATATGATTCATACAGTAGTAAGTTGTACACAAGAAAATGTTAATAACACGCAAATGAAGCCTTTAAGTTTTTTATCAAGGATTAGACTTTCTGATTAGACTTTCTGATTGTGCTGCTGAGTTCATCATTTATCATTAATCCATGATTTTAACGAAAGATCTTTCCCTAGATCCCTAAATCCCTAGATCCCTAAATCTTTATATCCCTAGATCAGTAGATCACTGGCACTGACTTTGGCAGTCTTCTTCTTCTTCTTCTTCTTCTTCTTCTTCTTCTTCTTCTTCTTCTTCTTCAATATTATCTAAAAACTTAACACTAACTCATTCATTCATTCATTCATTCATTCATTTTCTACCGCTTATCCAAACTTCTCGGGTCACGGGGAGCCTGTGTCTATCTCAGGCATCATCGGGCATCGAGGCAGGATACACCCTGGACGGAGTGCCAACCCATCGCAGAGCACACACACACTCTCGTTCACTCACACACTCACACACACTCACACACTCACACATTATGGACAATTTTCCAGAGATGCCAATCAACCTACCATGCATGTCTTTGGACTGGGGGAGGAAAAAAAAAACGGAGTATTCGGAGGAAACCCCCGAGGCACGGGGAGAACATGCAAACTCCACACACACAAGGTGGAGGTGGGAATCAAACCCCCAACCCTGGAGGTGTGAGGCAAATGTGCTAACCACTAAGCCACCGTGCCCCCCCTAACACTAACTGAAATACTTATATTAGCACTTGTATTTAAAAGGTTTTAAAATTAAGTTATTTTTTATGTTTCCTCCCAACAGCCGAAAATTTTAGATTGACTTAATGTATTCTATTAATGAGATAAAGACGTCTCTGGGATAAAGACGTCTTCCAGATGCCGTGAATGTAAACACAGACGAGATACTTTGCTCTGTTGTACCTAAATATCGTACAGAACCATTTCTAGTCCTGGTTCTTTGCCATAGGTGCGCTGAGTTTAAACCAGAGTTTTACTTCTAATTTGTTCTCAGGTGAAATGAAATCCTGTCATAAACGACCGCTCTTTAAAGGAGAGGATTAAAGGTGAATTAAAATAAAGATGGAAAAACTCTTTATATTTAACTAAGAGTTCTGTTGCCTCTGGTGAGTGTAATTCACTAGCATGTTGTGCTGATTTGAAGATCTTTCATTTAATGTATTATTTAATGCATTTAACATGACATGTAGATCATCTGCGACGCCTGCAAGCTCTAAATCCTGTGCAGGATTCGCACGGGTGTGTCAGGAGCAGTCTTCTCACTGTCACTGAGTCTGAGTGGATAAAAGCTCAGTGTGATCCTGAAGGTCAGCCGCTGACCTCGGAACTGTTTTCACAGCCACTCGCTTAATCCTCAGCTCCTATCTGGGAGGTTGGCAGAAGGCTGGACAGCAGATTGACTCTCGGTTACATTTCCGCCACAGGTCTCGGTCTTCTCAGCAAGGTGCCCGCTGTCATCGCCGTGACCTCTGACCCGGTCAGTGGACAACCCCAGGGATCCTTAGGGTCTTATGACGTGAGGTTAAAAGGTCAAGATCCAGGGATGTGTGCCTGCACCTCACTGCATCTGGAACATCCCTCTTACACAGGATTATTTTAGTAATGAATACAAAATAATGATCGTTGCTATAGCAACAGCTCGTTCACGGGGGCGGGTACAGCGGGCGCCAGTTTTAGACGTAAAGCTGTAACGTGACAAGCCGTGATTTTTGTGCGAGTTATTCGTTTGGAAATAGAGAATAAAGAGAGGATGATGACTGTTTATAGCTGCTATAATGTAAGTAATATCAAGAGGTAAAATATTCACCAACGTTTTTTCAACATGTGGATAAAAATGATAACATTTCTTTCTGTAATTCATTTTATAAAACATGGATTTACATAAATAAGGAAATGTTTCCATATAGAATTATTATTATTATTATTATTATTATTATTATTAGATTTATTTATTTATTTATTTTATTATTATTATTATTATTATTATTATTATTATTATTATTATTATTATTATTATTATTATTATTAGATTTATCCATTCATCACAATTTGTCACAAATCTAATCAACTTTTTGATCGTTCCTTAACACGTTGTTTGGGAAATAAATTTCCAAAAGTAATGGCACCCATCTCACCTTACTCAGACTTTCAGACTTTCAGTTTTAATGTGAAAAGCTTCATCACTCTCTAAGGACTCGACAAGTACAGAACCTCTATACAGAACCCGGAGGAACCTCTTTTAGTAACAGTGTAGTAACAATAGCAGGTTATCTACATTTTAAATACTTTATTTTGTGCAATCTTCTAAGCAAATACTTTGTTAAAGTTGATTCTTATAACATCTGAGCGATCACATCACATCAAATCACACACGTACACACACACTCACACGCACACACGCACACACACATGCTCACACACAGTACAGCAGCTTGTAAAGATTTGTTTTAACAACTTTTGACACTATATAATGCTGCGAGGCTTTACACAAATATGAAACCTTTTATTTTCCACTGAAACATGTTATTTGCATAATCGACAGTGTGTTTTTTTTTCTCAGCGAGGTTCTGGTGAAAAATTGAAAACATACAAAGAATTTGCGAATTCTGTACAATTTTAGTCTTACATGCTTTAAAGACAACTGCTTCCAGAGGCGACGAATAAAAGGAAAAGAAAAGAAACAGTACGAGTTAAAGTGAATAAATCCACGCTATAATTACGCACTGTACATCAATATAAGGTGTAAAATACGAGATGTTGAAGCCAATCGAGAGTCAGGAAATGCTGATAAGTAAAAAAAACTGTCTGTGTGTGTGTGTGTGTGTGTGTGTGTGTGTGTGTGTGTGTGTGTGTGTGTGTGTGTGTGTGTATACTTTCTCTGTGACCTGTCTCTGACCAGGCAAGCAAGAGCTTCTTTAAGCAGAGGTTTAATTGAATTAGGATAGAAGCCTTGGGGCAGGAGGGCAGGAAAGGGAGGGACAGAAGGAAGACACACAGACTCCAATGAGAAGGTATCCTGGTGGTGGTTGTGGTGGTTGTGGGGCACAGGAAGGAATAGAATGTGGAATGTGTAGCCGGGGGGGTGTATGAGAGAATGCAGGTGAGGTGAGCAGTATATATATATATATATATATATATATATATATATATATAATATATAATATATATAATAATATATATAATATATATATATTGTTTTTGTTTGACTGACTTACATATATATATCCATCCATCCATCCATACATACATACATACATACATACATACATACATACATACATACATACATACATACATATATACATACATACATGTGCGTGTGTGTGTGTGTGTGTGTGTGTGTGTGTGTGTGTGTGTGTGTGTGTGAGAGAGAGAGAGAGAGAGAGAGAGAGAGAGAGAGAGAGAGAGAGAGAGAGAGAGACATCAGAATTGAAAAGTTCTTTTTAAGTCATGAAATAGCTTCTATGTTGACATGTTTCCTTTTGAAACAGCAGGAAGTCAGAGAGATGTTGTGTTTGACTGACTTACACCACAGCCAATAGCGTTCGAGATACATCATGCCCATGGCGAATCCAAACAATCTTGACAGAAGCTTAGAGAGCTAAATATGTTGAACAGTTTAATGAGACAAGGTAAATGGGAGTTTTTACTGAATCTGAGGAAGCGACAATTCTGGCAGAATTTTGCCAACAATTACAGAATTTTATTAAAGAATGACATCATATATTTTTTTTTATCTGATTATAGTTTATATATTATAATTTTGCTACTACTGTTAGTCTCATTACTATGCAGTAGTTACGTTAGTTACTCACATTGCTATGCAGTAGTTACTATGGTATAGTTACAACATGAGTAACTATAGTAAGTACTGTATAGCAACGTGAGTAACTATAGTAACTACTGTATAGAAACGTGAGTAACTATAGTAAGTACTGTATAGCAACGTGAGTAACTATAGAAACTACTGTATAGAAACGTGAGTAACTATAGTAACTACTGTATAGCAACGTGAGTAACTATAGTAACTACTGTATAGAAACGTGAGTAACTATAGTAAGTACTGTATAGCAACGTGAGTAGAACCTTATAGTAACTACGTATAGAAACGGGAAGTAGTGAGTATGGGTAAACTACAGTAAGTTAGTACTGTCAGCAACGTGATTAAACTATAGTAATTACTGTATAGCAACGTGAGAGTAACATAGAACTCCTGTATAGAAGGAAGTGAGTAACTATAGTAACTACTGATAGCAATGTGAGTAACTATCAGGTAAGTCCTGTATAGCAACGTGAGTAACTATAATTAATAACTGATATAGAAAACTGTGAGTAATATAGTACCTACTGTATAGAAACGTTTAGATAGTATGTAGTCCTGTATAGCAACGTGAGTAACTATAGTAAGTACTGTATAGCAACGTGAGTAACTATAGTAACTACTGTATAGAAACGTTGCTATAGTTACTGTAAGTACTGTATAGAAACATGAGTAACTATAGTAACTACTGTATAGCAATGTGAGTAACTACAGTAAGTACTGTATAGCAACGTGAGTAACTATAGTAAGTACTGTACAGCAACGTGAGTAACTATAGTAACTACTGTATAGAAACGTGAGTAACTACAGTAAGTACTGTACAGCAACGTGAGTAACTATAGTAACTACTGTATAGAAACGTGAGTAACTATAGTAAGTACTGTATAGAAACGTGAGTAACTATAGTAAGTACTGTACAGCAACGTGAGTAACTATAGTAAGTACTGTATAGAAACGTGAGTAACTACAGTAAGTACTGTACAACAACGTGAGTAACTATTAGTAACTACTGTATAGCAACGTGAGTAACTATAGTAAGTACTGTATAGCAACGTGAGTAACTATAGTAACTACTGTATAGAAACGTTGCTATAGTTACTGTAAGTACTGTATAGCAACGTGAGTAACTATAGTAAGTACTGTATAGCAACGTGAGTAACTATAGTAACTACTGTATAGAAACGTTGCTATAGTTACTGTAAGTACTGTATAGCAACGTGAGTAACTAGTTAATTCAGTTACTCATGTTGCTAAGGAGAAGTTACTATAGGTTAATTTCTACATTTCTGTAAAGCTGCTTTGAGACGGCGGTCATTGTTGAAAGTTCTATACAAATAAAATTAAACTGAATTGAACGGAATATTTACTCTTGTTAGTATATAATAGTTGCTATAGTTACTCTTGTTGCTACAGTATAGTTACACTATTGTCCATGGAATCAGTAATGACCCAAAAAAAAAAATCTACAGTTTCTAGTGCATTTAATCTACTGTATTTATAGTATGTATAGTGTGTACAGTATGTGGTGAATATACAGTGTCAGTGAAGACGTCTGGACTCGACTCTCATCTCTGTGCTGGAGAACTGCACGCATCAGAGGAGCTTGTTGTCATTTATTTGGAAAAAGAAACAGAGTTGTAAAAAGCTGTCGGTGGCTCTCATTTTACATGGGTTTCCACATAAAATCCTCCAAATGTGATGCCACAGGGTGACGCTGGCTGCGTCGCTGAAGCTTAAAGGATCAGGACAAAACGCTGAAAGTCTAAAAAGCAAGAGGTCGTGCAGGATCGACGAACATGACACCGCATCGCAGAGGGAAAAATCGTATCGGCGTAACGGCGACAAGGATCCCGCCGAACACACACCACACACCTCCGAACCCTGTCAGTGCAAACAAGAAGCCGTAATACCAGCAGATTCTCCACACAACACAACAAGCTGCAAATTTTATGAACATCTTTGCCTGGCTTTTAATGACGGTGTGGGCGTTTGTCATAAAACACACAAACTATACTGCTTTTCTGTTCTGGATGCCACAAGCTCTCGCCTGTGGTTTGCAGCAGGGCTTTGGAGAGAGAGTTAGAGGAGAGTGAGAGAGAGAGAGAGAGAGAGAGAGAGAGAGAGAGAGAGAGAGAGAGAGAGAGAGAGAGAGAATGGGAAGTTAAAAGACGTTGTTTCACTCTGGAGACTGTTATTTTGTTGGACATCAAGGTTGCGACTGGAGACTTGAAATGAACCGCAAGCTCCTCTGGTCAACCACTGTGACTGGAAATGACATCATTGTGTCCAAAACCATTCCCAAGAATGCCCGAGGAGCTCTGACTGCTCAGCTGGGCTTCAGGTGCAAATTGTTAAACCGTTTTCGGGGTATAAATACGACACTGGTGTTTATTCTGATTATCTTCTCACGAGCGTGTGTGTTGTTTGGCCCACGGAACGAATCCCTTCGTAGGACTGTGAGCAACAATGTTTTTGTGATGGCGTTTATTAATAAATTATAAAACCCTGTCGAGGGTTTCTTTACTTTCTGGGAATAATGATATATAATAATGATAATGTGAAATAATGATAATAAAGCAATGATAAATAGCTTAATGCTACTCTGCTATTCTTATTGGATTGGACTGAGATTCTTTGGAGTAAATTAAAGTAAGTCATGTGGAAGAACTCGGTTTTATTCCTTTTTATTCATAAACAACAACAAGGTGGGGCACGGTGGCTTAGTGGTTAGCACGTTCGCCTCACACCTCCAGGGTCGGGGTTCGATTCCTGCCTCCGCCTTGTGTGTGTGGAGTTTGCATGTTCTCCCCGTGCCTCGGGGGTTTCCTCTGTGTACTCCGGTTTCCTCCCCCGGTCCAAAGACATGCATGGTAGGTTGATTGGCATCTCTGGAAAATTGTCCGTAGTGTGTGAGTGAATGAGAGTGTGTGTGTGCCCTGTGATGGGTTGGCACTCCGTCCAGGGTGTATCCTGCCTCGATGCCCGATGACGCCTGAGATAGGCACAGGCTCGAGGTAGTTCGGATAAACGGTAGAAAATGAATGAATGATGAATGAATAAACAACAACACACAATTTATCTGTCTATGGTTACATTTAATGTACAGCAGTTATAAACAGTTGTTTCGTCACCAGCCTCTCTCTCTCTCTCTCTCTCCCTCTCTCTCTCTCTCTCTCTTTAATAAGTTAATAAGATTATTATAATACAAAAGATCAAGATTAATATTAGACTTTGTTTGTATTTATCCCTAATGAACAAGTCTGAGGTGACTGTGGGAAGGAAAAACTCCCTTAGATGGAAGAGGAAGAAACCTGGAGAGGAACCAGTCTCAAAAGTAAACCTCATCCTCATGTGGGTGACACTAGAGGGTGTGATTATAAATATATACAGTCTGATAAATTTTGTATTGATGAGGAAGTTGTTGTCCTCAAAGACCACATGGAGTTAGCATCTTCGTGTATGAGGCGGAATCCAACTGGAGCTGGAACATCTCTAGATGTCTCAGGATCCTCACAGGGTCGGTCTCATCTCAATGAAGGTGCAAAATCTTTATGACGCGGAACACAACCGGAGCTGGTACAATTTGTGGATGCCTCGTGATGGGTAGAAAAAGAGAAGCAGTGGAAAGAATAAAACCCCACAAATTTCTGTCAAAGAAGCATAAACTCTTCTGTCCTTAAAGAAGAGCGGAGAGAAAAAGTTTGCATCCCCTTTTTATTTGTTTTATATTGAACAGCATCTGATGTTTATTTAACGTTGTTTCAGCGCTGCATCAGCCGGGTTGATGTTTATTTAAACCGGTTTAAATGCACAACTCAACGTGTTTTATTAGTTTTATCCATTTTTTTGATCTAATAAACAACATGCCGTAATTTTTATTTATTTATTTACATTTAATGTTTCGTGAAACAAGTGGTCACTTATGTTATAGCAGCTATAAAAGGACATTCTATTTCTCTCTCTCTCTCTCTCTCTTGAATTTAGTAAAACCTGAAAATGTTGGAAGAGTTAAAGTTACAGCTTTAAAACAGGAGACTCTTTCCATCCATGTTACATCAACATCTCTAATCAGCTCTCTCTCTCTCCCGAGTGAGAGTCAGGAAATTCATATTCCTTCATTTGTATAAACTTTAGTTTTAGTTTTTATCCGAGATTTTCTCTGGACGCCGTTTCTGCGTCTGTGAACTCATCCAGAACGACGGACATGTGGTTTTTGTCATTCAGATGTTTATATATTTCCTTAAACTATATTTTCCTGAGGTCATGCATTTGGACACGAGACACAAGCATACGTCGAAGTGCGAGTTGTGATGAAGTTCTCGAGTCCGTGGTCATCAGCGGATCAGGTATTGCTACAGCGCTGACCTCTGGATTTGAGGTCATTCCAGATCTGGGAAAGAAAGAAGGTCTGTCCTACTCTTAATGGCTCGGAATGTCCTGTATCCCACTAGAAAAGAAGCTCTTTCAATTCCAGTCCCTAATCAGAGTCATGTTCCTTATTCAATTTAATTTAGGAGGACGCTTGGATGGAAGACGTTGTCCTTTATTCGCAGCACATTCGTTTCCCAGAGCTGACATGGACATGGATGTATGATGGGGAAAGTTTTTTCTGCTACTGTAATTATTACATTTTAGCCTTAAGATAAAAAAGTGCATCCAGATTTTAATCATTTAAATCTTAAAAACATATCAACGCTGCCAGGGCACACTTATTATTGTTGTTTTTTTTTCACATTCATTTTCACAAGATCTAAAAACGTCCCTCGGTTCGACTCGAGCCTGAAGTGCACAAGCCTCCACCCACCCAGATAATGCAGGTAGTCAGGATCAGGCTCATGTCTGAACAAAGCTCTGTTCATGCAGTCAGCGAGGTGCAAGTGATTTCAATTACAGCTGTGAGCGCTGTTCACCGGCTTGGAGGTCAAAGGGTCATCATCGGTGAGCAGGTCTCATCTTCAGAGTTCCACGTAGAGTTCCTTTTACCTCGCTTTGCCTCGCTATGCCTCACCTACTGTACTATATGTCTGCTGGAGGAACACGACTTCACACTTCACATACAACAGCTTGAGAGATTCAAAACTTTACTTATAGTTTAAACCGCAGTGCTCTTGAGTTCTGGATCCCGATTGGACAGAATTGTGATCGTTGCTATAGTAACAACTCAGAGCTGTTCACGTCTGCGGCCGCAAACGTAACACTGCTTCATCACACCACCGCATTACTGATACCTTTCTGCAACAGCTTTGGACTGATTTTATTCCTTATAAACCATTTAATACAGAATGACACATTTAACCTCTGCACGTAAGAGTTCAAGTAAAGTCTGTTTTCCGACCTTTGACCCCTACGCCTCGCAGGAGCTCAGGATCTCACTTCCTCTTCTTGCCTTATGAAAATATGACAGCATGTCTTAAGCATTTCCAGCAACTAATTAATTAAATTAGCGTGAGCCTTGTAACACAAGATGCAAGAGAAATCAATTAGTCTTAGTACGCAAGGCGCTTCCTCCGGAGAGGCGGAAGACGTGGTGCGGGTGGAGAGACGGGAGGAAGTCGGGGTGTGGGATTACTGTGCCTGAGGCAGACGGACTTCCTGTAAACAAAAGAGAGCAGTGTGGCCACGGATATACTGAACGAATCAGTCTTCATCTATGTATCAAGGGCTTTTCACCTTATCAGAGGTTAAATGAGGATTTCACCGCTACAATGCTAACTATATGAGCAGAGTCAGATTTAATTCTATTTCCTCTATTGATATATTTTTTCCCATCATTCTGTATAAACTATAAAGTGTTTAAAGTGTGAAAACCTCAGCAGTAGATCAGCAGTTACTGAAATACTCAAACCAGAACATCTGGCACCAACGACCTTCATGGCACGGTTGAAGTCGCAGACATCAGACTTTCCCCTCCTTCTGATGTTTCATGTGAACATCGAGCTCTCGACTCGTATCTGTGTGATTTCAGACATCGCACTGCTGCCACGCGATTGGCTGATTAGAGCACCGCATGAATGTCTGTGTGTTCCTAATAAAGTGTCAGTGATGCATTTATGTTCCACAACAGATGGGAAGTTCTCAGCTATGTCAAGTGTTTAGAAATGAGGGTTTATAACATAGTGCACGGACAGATTAGTTCGATTTTTACTGACTAATAAACAAGCGAGTGTAATTATTTGTTTCTATCGAAAAATAAAAAATGTAAAGTTTACAAAGCAACACACAAGATTAGTTTTTAGGCTCACGACCATTAAGAGGCTCTTAGATCCAAATCTACACAATATCCTTGACTACATGGTAGCACGAACATTCATTCATTCATTCATTATCTACCGCTTATCCGAACTTCTCGGGTCACGGGGAGCCTGTGCCTATCTCAGGCGTCATCGGGCATCGAGGCAGGATACACCCTGGACGGAGTGCCAACCCATCACAGGGCACACACACACACTCATTCACTCACACACTCACACACTACGGACAATTTTCCAGAGATGCCAATCAACCTACCATGCATGTCTTTGGACCGGGGGAGGAAACCGGAGTACCCGGAGGAAACCCCCGAGGCACGTGGAGAACATGCAAACTCCACACACACAAGGTGGAGGCGGGAATCGAACCCCCAACCCTGGAGGTGTGAGGCGAACTGGCTAACCACTAAGCCACCGTGTAGCACTAACATCATCAGTTTATTCAGTTCACTGTGTGTTAACTAAAGACACCAGGCTCCATAACAGTTTATAACAGTTTATAATCACACCCTCCAGTGTCACCCACATGAGGATGGGGTTTACTTTTGAGACTGGTTCCTCTCAAGGTTTCTTCCTCCTCCATCTAATGGAGTTTTTCCTCCCCACAATCACCTCAGTCACCTCAGACTTGTTCATCTGGATAAATACAAACACATTTAAATAGAAGTTTAATATTAATCTTGAACTTTTATTCTGTAAAGCTGCTCTGAGACGATGTCCAGTTCAAATCGCAATACAAATAAACAGAAATGGAATTGAATTGAAAATCGAATAAAAAAATGTTAAGACGTAAAGTGAACTAACATGTCGGTTAGCTTAAAAGCCGATAATCGTCTCTGTATACGAGTCAAATGTATGCCTAAAAAGTGCGACACCTTTAAGAATCGAATCGAATTTTTTTGTTCTCGGAGACACTCAAATGGAGGTGTGTTGAAAAATGGTAGACTTTTCTGACACCTGTATGTCCCATTTACAGGGCTCTCAGGTTTTGAAGTCAGGCAAGCGTGACATATCACCCCCCCCCCCCCCCGCAACACCATCCACCCACTCCCCACCCAAAAAAACAACAACAACATAAAAAAACCAATATTCGGGGAGTTGTAGTGTTTGGTAAGGATCACTGACTGCAATTTAACCAAATACCAAGTGTTTGTTTAATTTCCATTTATTCATTTGTGTTTGTGTGTGTTTGTGTGTGTTTGTGTGTGTGTGTGTGTGTGTGTGTGTGTGTGTGTGTGTGTGTGTGTGTGTGTGTGTGTGTGTGTGGACTCCTTTATCATTTGTAATGTTGCTCCCATTTAAAACAGTTCGGCTCAAGCCCAGCCATTTTTAGGGTCATGACTGAGGACAATGTCCCGTCCAGAGACAAACTGTTTCGTGTTGAGGTTTTGTTCAAACCGACCATTGAAAATACCCTCTCTAATGAATATGTTTTTTATTTAAATTGGTTGTTGCATTAAAACCTACCCAGATAGTGCTATTTTCTGATTGGCTATTGTGTAGCCTCTTTTTTTTGATTGGCTGATAAGTGTCAGGCTCGACTACGAGCTCCAGGGGAGACGCGCTTTATCGTGCGGTGAGGACTGATACGTTTTGGACGCTGCGGCGTATTAAATATATGATAAATAGTCGAAAAGTTTTTATGCACGAGAAATACGATGTGTGGTGGGAGAGCGGGAGAAAAGACCCAAATGCGTGACTGTCACGATCAATGCGTGACACTTGACAGCCCTGAATTTATAATGTTTTATTTTTGTGTAGTATGTCGCTGCTAGTAAAAAGACCAGAACAGAAAGAGGAACAGCTAACAATCAGTAGTATTTTGCTAGAAACGAGCCCCAAAATAACCCTGTATGCATCATGATTTACTGTATATATATTTATAACCTTGGACGTTTTTGCAGAATAGGACAAAGCAACGTCTTCTGACCATCAGGACTCGTGACTCGTGCTCAAAGGTAACGAGCGTAAACCGTTCGAGGCACAAAGGCCTCACTCAGCCAGTGTGCTTTATGCTTTTATTTTCTGCTTTATATCCATGTGCTCTGGTTTTCTAACGCTAACTCAATTACAGCTAATCACTCAATTCGAATCACATGCACCCAGCGAGTTAATAAGGCTGTGTGATACGCAGACGGAAAGCTATGCTGTTTTTTTTCCTTCTCGAGCAATTTTGTAGAAGAATGCAAGAAAGAAGGATTTCGGCTCGTCGTCCCATATATAGCGACTGCATTGTTATCGCTTAGCCATGTATAGCCTTTTAGTTCAGTGTTTTGCTTGCTATAAAATGGTCTGCTACTCCTTTTACCTGCTGAGACTTTCTCCAGACCATAAACTCGGTAGAATCTAAACTCGTAGTGGACGGTGTTTCTTTCAAAAGGCCTTTAAGGAGCTGGAATTTCACACCAACAACAATTATCCCATGCCACTTAACGAACTCTGTTTTTTTATAGCTCGCCGTTGGGCTTTAGAGCCGTCGTTTGGAGGCATGCGAGCGTTTCAGACTGACTCGTCAGGATGTTGGTCTGTTTCTGAGTGCATTGAGTCACACACTTGCATGAAGAAAAATGAACACATCTCTTTGTGTGTTTGCTGAGTCTGAATCAGAAGTAAATGATTCATTTGAGTCATTTGGGTTGGTTGTTTGTTCACTGTATATATATATATATATATATATATATATATATATATATATATATATATATATATATATATATATAAATAAATGGGGTACGGTGGCTTAGTCGTTAGCACGTAGGGGTTCGATTCCCACCTCAGCCTTGTGTGTGTGGAGTTTGCATGTTCTCACCGTGCCCCGGGGGTTTCCTTCGGGTACTCCGGTTTCCTCCCCGATCCAAAGACATGCATGGTAGGTTGATTGGCATCTCTGGAAAATTGTCCGTAGTGTGTGAGTGTGTGAGTGAATGAGTGTGTGTGTGTGTGTGTGTGTGTGTGTGTGTGTGTGTGTGTGTGTGTGTGTGTGTGTGTGTGTGTGTGTGTGTGTGTATGTGTGTGTGTGTGTGTGTGTGTGTGTGAGTGAATGAGAGTGTGTGTGTGCCCTGCGAAGGGTTGGCACTCCGTCAAGGGTGTATCCTGCCTCGATGCCCGATGACACTTGAGATAGGCACAGGCTCCCCGTGACCCGAGAAGTTTGGATAAGCGGTAGAGAATGAAAGACTGGATGAATGAATGAATGAATGAATGAATGAATAAATAAACAAATAAATAAATAAATAAATAAATATAGAAAAATCATGAGAAAGAAGTAAAGTGAAGCGCTACAGCTCTGTGCTTTGACTCGGTTTTGTAGAAAAAGAATCTAGAAAATATTCCTCAAACCTAAACACACGGCGTGTTTGATTCACTTCCAGTCGAGTCGATTCCGAGTCGAATCATTCGATTCGATCTCCGACAGGACCGTGAACGCTGTGTCGTCCGCGTAAAGAACCGCACCGAAGGGACAATTTGTGCTATTTCAGAATTACCTCAGCTTTAAGCAGAAATTTGCCGGCGGTAAAAAAAAAAGTCAGAGAAAAGGAAATGAGGTCTGACATGTTAACTCGGGTTAAAAATCCCCCCTGGACCCTGAACGGACAGCTATTAAAGTTTAATCGATCGTCTCTTTGGGTTCTCGGTTCTCTCTGGGTTCTGGTGAGATCTATAGCTGTTTAATGTGACGTTTAGGTACGTCTGTAACACCTGTCAGTAAAAGCTGGAACAGTTTGGTTCGGATCTCTCGGATAAAAAGAGCGACAATTATCAGTAACAAGCATTGAGTTGGTAAAGGATGACAGCAACTTAACAGTTTCCATTCTTTCTCCCGACTTCCCGCTCCGTTTTTGGGTAAAAAAAGTAAAAAAGTAGAGTGTCTGAGATATGTTATGGATCCATTTGCATAATTCACTCTGATGGCTAGATATTAGGCCTCCGTCTTTACTCACATTTGTAGCTGAAGATTACAAAGGAACTATTTGCAGCGCCGTGCAGACTACCAGGAGGAGACTATCAAAGGAAGAGAGCGAGGCTTTCAAGTCAGGACACTTCGATTGTGTTACAGATTGGTTCCAGGTGAGGAAGCTTTGGAAGGCTCAGCCAGAGGAAAATTGCCCTCCGTGAAGTGCCGGGCGAGAGCGAGTGAAGCTTCACGGTTGGGATGGTATTCCGGAATTCCTAAACTACTCACGTTTGGAAGGGATTTGAAGGGCTGAAGGCCGGGCCTCTGAAATCTTGTTGTGGTGATCGTCTACATATTAAAAGCTAAGTGATCTGAGTTGGAGACGTCTCCTCCAGCTCGGTTAAACAACCTGTGATTTCTTCTCTTCTCCCAGCATTTTTCCAGCTCTGTATTTTCCCATGTTAAAAGAATCGATCGTTCCGAGCGCAGATGCGGATTTGTCCCGGGTTTATCCTCTTCTTTCTCAGGATCTTCCAACATCACGTTCCACAGAAATGTTCCTCGGAAGTTTCTCTCATTGCCTCCTCGTGTCTGGTGTGACGTACACGGAAGTCGGAGCTGCTTACGTTTATTATAAGAATGTTAAACTGTAAAAAAAATTCAGAGTTACAGTGTTGCATGTGAAAAAGTTAGCACACCCTACCTCTGAATGAATGTTTACAGATTTATATTAACTAACGCTTTATGGTTAACAGCTTGTTTACGTGGTCTGTAATCGATGATATGGAGAAGCTTTCTGTAAGAAGGTGTTTAATTAATATTGATGGAAAGAGTGTCCAGTTTGATTGATTGATTGATTGATTGATTGATTGATTGATTTCTCAATAACATTCATCCATTTTTTTTGTCTTATTAACTACAGGGGAAAGAAAAAATGAAGTCGGTGCTGAAAAGAAGGAAAAACTGTCTATCGCTGCTAGAAACTAGACATGGACAAAGAAAATGCATGATCGGATCGCTGTGGTATAAAAGGAATAGAACACTTGCTTTCAAACTGGATTTAACCTAAATGCAGTTAAATTACCTATAAATTCTTTTCTAAATATAAATCATATAAAAGAACAAAAACAAAAAGGAGGCAAATTTTACCTCGTTGGTCTTTTAGAGTGACTTGATGTGTGTTTCCTTTAGCATTGCTATTGTTTCTTACTGCATTCGTTATCAAGCTGGAGCAGGGAAGTTTTTATTGAATCTTGGCTCAGATGATCTCAGGTCAGATATTGACGTGGGAAAAATGGAACTTTGTAACGGTTCCCTGATTCTCTTCTGATTAAGTTTACACTGAGAGGAAAGATTGTTTAAATCATCGGTGAAGGCCACTGCAACGGCGTGCCAGAGCGGACCGGCAGTGCCGAGTGCAAAACTGCGATCCCTCCGGCCTCGGCAGAGGCCACACAGAGCAAATAAGCTGTTATTCCACTGTTGTTTGGAAGGATCGGGGAAGGATTGAGGCCATAATGAAAAGAAAACAGAGGCAATGTTCCCATGACGGATTTGGGAAAGCGATTGGAAATGGGCCACACGGCTGGTGCTGAGTTCACACCTCTGGTCTCAGATCTCTCTCTCTCTCTCTCTCTCTCTCTCTCTCTCTCTCTCTCTCTCCGAGAAATCCTCGCCAACTGACTCACCCTTTCCGATACAACCCGATATGGCTCAGAGGCCCATGCCATCACTTCCTCCATCAGCTTTGTTTGAGATCTGCAATCACTCGCCAGGTCCACACGGACAAAACGAAACACACGAGCTGCTCTAAGGATAAAGACATCTCGACGAGGACGAAAAATGAAACGGGCTCCTCATAAAATTAGTCAGGAAAATGTCAAAATGTCTCCATTAAAGCACACGTTCTGACACTTTATCGATTCTACACCAACGGCTTATTCACTCGGACGCTTTGAAATCCACGCGAACAAATTTTTTAAAAACGAGTGTCATCTTTGTAAGTAGATGTTTGTGTAACACGTCTGGAAGGAGTCTCCGGTGTCAGTGCTTTGTATCAGTCAGAGATCAAGCTGTAAGTTGAAGTTTTTCCACAGCTCACAAGTTTTCATGGAACTTTCTAGACAATGTAACTAGAAATGGATTAAAAAGGACATTTAATAAAGCAGGAAAAGACAGAAAATGGTAGGATTCTCCGATCTCTTCTCCAGTACACCTTTGTAACACATTCACAAGCATTGCATGAATCTTGTAAATGTGGGCTGAAAACATTTTTAGGGAAACGATTTACAATTTTAATGTAAGATTCTACACAGAACTTTTAAGGGGCAATTGTTAACTTGTAAATTTGATTCTCTGTGAAAAATCTTGGAAACGAAGAACCTGCTCATTGTTTCTTTCTGAATATCTTTCAGGTTTTTAATCTCATGTTACTTGTGGTTTCAATCCATCCATCCATCCATCCATCCATCTATCTATCTATCTATCTATCTATCTATCTATCTATCTATCTATCTATCTATCTATCTATCTATCTATCTATCTATCTATTTGTCTGTCTGTATGACTATCTATCTATCTATCTATCTATCTATCTATCTATCTATCTATCTATCTATCTATCTATCTATCTATTTGTCTGTCTGTATGACTATCTATCTATCTATCTATCTATCTATCTATCTATCTATCTATCTATCTATCTATCTATCTATCTATCTATCTGTCTGTCTGTATGACTGACTATCTATCTATCTATCTATCTATCTATCTATCTATCTATCTATCTATCTATCTATCTATCTATCTATCTATCTATCTATCTATTTGTCTGTCTGTATGACTATCTATCTGTCTATCTATCTATCTATCTATCTATCTATCTATCTATCTATCTATCTATCTATCTATCTATCTATCTATCTATCTATTTGTCTGTCTGTATGACTATCTATCTATCTATCTATCTATCTATCTATCTATCTATCTATCTATCTATCTATCTATCTATCTATCTATCTATCTATCTATCTATCTATTTGTCTGTCTGTATGACTATCTATCTATCTATCTATCTATCTATCTATCTATCTATCTATCTATCTATCTATCTGTCTGTATGACTGACTATCTATCTATCTATCTATCTATCTATCTATCTATCTATCTATCTATCTATCTATCTATCTATCTATCTATCTATCTATCTATCTATCTATCTATTTATCTATCTATCTATCTATCTATCTATTTGTCTGTCTGTATGACTATCTATCTATCTATCTATCTATCTATCTATCTATCTATCTATCTATCTATCTATCTATCTATCTATCTATCTATCTGAAAATGAAATTGAGAAATAAATAATAAGACACTGCACACAAACACAGGAACATCCTGATGAGTTACAGCACATTCATGAACTCACACAAACACATCGCTGGGTCCTCATGTGCAGGTCCTGACTGTGATGTCATTGTTTATTCCCCAGAAAATGAAATTTATTGAATTCAGTGCGACTTTCCAAAAACATACAATTGAATGAAAATGTATATGAATGGAAAAGAGAGTTTTCTTGTGGACAGGAGAAAAGGTTTTGAAAATCTGTATACATATATATATATCTGTGTGTATGTGTGTGTGTATCTGTGTGTCTGTGTGTAGGTGTGTGTGTGGTGTGTGTATCTGTGTATCTGTGTGGGGTGTGTGTGTGTGTGTGTGTGTGTGTGTGTGTGTGTGTAGTCTACGTATGTGTGTGTATGTATGTGGTGTGTGTGTCTGTGTGTCTGTGTGTAGGTGTGTGTGTGGTGTGTGTATCTGTGTGGTGTGTGTGTGTGTGTGTGTGTGTGTAGTCTACGTATGTGTGTGTATGTATGTGGTGTGTGTGTCTGTGTGTCTGTGTGTAGGTGTGTGTGTGGTGTGTGTATCTGTGTATCTGTGAGGGGTGTGTGTGTGTGTGTGTGTGTGTGTGTGTGTGTGTGTGTGTGTGTGTGTGTGTGTGTGTGTGTGTGTGTGTATGTGTGTGTTTGTGTAGTGTGTGTATGTGTGCATGTTTGTATGTATGCGGTGTGGAGTGTGTGTGTGTGTGTGTGTGTGTGTGTGTGTGTGTGTGTGTGTGTGTGTGTGTGTGGTATGTGTGTGTATGTGTGTGTGGTATGTGTGTGTATGTGTGCTATGTGTGTGTGCTATGTATGTGTGTGTGTGTGTGTGTGTGTGTGTGTGTGTGTGTGTGTGTGTGTGTGTGTGTGTGTGTGTGTGTTTGTGTAGTGTGTGTATGTGTGCATGTTTGTATGTATGCGGTGTGGAGTGTGTGTGTGGTGTGTGTGTGTGTGTGTGTGTGTGTGTGTGTGTGGTATGTGTGTGTATGTGTGTATGTATGTGTGTATGTATGTGGTGTGTGTGTGTGTGTGTAAGCTAACACATCAGAGGACTGCAGCGGAGAGTTGTGGAGGATGTGCAGTGTTCATGCTCCTCTCAGACCATCTCTCCACTTTTAGAGGAAACACACCCTGCTGCCAGAGCGACTCGGCCTCGGCTTCCTCCTCAACGAACGGCGCCCCCAGAGGACCGAGCTAGCAGTGCAGCATTGAAATCATGATGTCTCGCTCTGTCCCTAAAATACTCCAGCTCCAGATCCTGGTCCTGAGTGAACTATCTGTCTGTCTGTTCGTTCGTCCGTCCGTCTGTCTGTCTGTCTGTCTGTCTGTCTGTCTGTCTGTCTGTCTGTCTGTCTGTCACACAAAACTCTGTGTGTGTGTGTGTGTGTGTGTGTGTGTGTGTGTGTGTGTGTGTGTTTCTTTTCTGACATTTTTCCTGTTGGATTTCTACACATTATGAGACACTGGAGACATGTTTGTTTATTATCGTTTATCCGTCTAGAGCAATATTATGGCATGTTGTTCTTTTGCTGACTTCTCTACAAAATGTTTTCGGTTATTGTGTCTTTTACACAACAGATTTACCCCAAACACCAAGATCCGCTAGCGTATTTA